>NC_133240.1:4302500-4582500 GCF_048772165.1 Typha angustifolia | reverse complement strand
ATTTCAGCAACCCTTTTTGCTGAAAACGGGTGAGACAATGTTATGAAATGTGCGTACTTGCTCAGTCTATCCACCACAACAAACACCACCGATTGTCCTCGAACCTCCGGCAGCCCCTCAATGAAGTCCATGGAGATATCCTCCCAAATACGCTCTGGTATAGGTAGTGGTTGCAGCAGCCCGCTAGGCTTGAGTGCCTCCGATTTGACTCGTTGGCAGATTTGACATTCACGCACATACTTCTTCACGTCCGTCTTCATCCCAGTCCAAGTACAGTTTTGGGCCAGCCGCTTGTAAGTACGTAATACCCCTTCATGACCTGCTATAGGAGTATCATGGAAGTGTGCCATCAATAGCCTCCGTAGCTCTTCGTTTCGGGGTACCTTGATTCGCCCGTGCTCTAGTACTAACCCATTGCGCTCCTCGTGCTCGGGGTTGCTTGAGGGGTTCTCTCTCAACTCCTCCATGAGTCGGACCAGATCACTATCCTCTGCACTGGCTCTTCGTAGATCTGAAAAGAAAGGAAAAGTGGGTGCCGAGAAAGAAGCGAGCTCCCTTTCTTTTGGAAGTTCAAGCAGCGGTTTACTTCCATCCAACAACACTCTCTGATCATCTCTCCAAAAAGTCAATGTGAGGCTTGTAAAATCAAAGGTCACGGGCCCCAAGCTCCGAAGCCATTGGGTCCCTAAAACAATATCGGCACCTTGCAAGGCCAACGGATAAAGATCCAATGTGAAAGTTTGGCCTTGCACCTTCAATTCTGCACCTCCACAAATAGAATCTGCTCGCAAAGTGGTGCCATCTCCAATAGTCACATCGAACCCCTCCGTGGGTTCCGACTCGAGCCCAATCTTCCTAGGGAGCCTCTTGTCAATGAAGTTGTGGGTGGACCCAGTGTCAATCAAGATTCTTACTGTGGTCTTCTTGACTACTCCGTTCACCCGCAATGTCTTTGGTGCCGCCGTCCCCGAATAGGCGTGGAGGGAGATTTTGGCCATCGTGTCCTCCGCGTGATGTTGCTCCTCAACTTCTTCTCCTCGATGTCCAGCCACATCTGCACTTTCAGCTGCCATGGGTGGAAGATCGTGGCCTTCTCCTTTGAGTGGTAGCTTGGCAGGGAGCTGCAACGTCATCGCTGGTGATGAAGCTGTCGTGGTCGACTGTCGATTGACCGAGGAGAATGGTAGAAGATCGCTGGAGGCCATATGCGATTTCTTCTTAGTTGCCGACTCACTATGGTTGCAAAGGGAGCTAGTGAAAGGCGGCCCAAGTGTCGAAATTCGCGATTTCGGATCATCTCCTTCACCACTGATGAGGATTCCTGATGAGGGATATCCAGCGACCAGGTGTGGGGTAGCCAGCACTTCGCGGTTTGTCGACGAGGTCTCCGGTGCATGGGAAGATGTGGAGGTTCCGAGGGCTGCTACAATGGTTGAGGATCTCATTGTAGCCGGTGGCAGTTCGTTGCGGCTGACCATGGGTCGAGGTGTAGAATCTCGATCTTGCCGGATAGCCGAACTTTCCCCTATTTTTGTGATGAACGGGGAGGTCGTGGAGGATGTTGGGTATGTTGTGGAGGGTTCCCAATGCTGTCTTGTGATTGCCTTTCTTGTTGAAAAAGGTTTCGTCCATGCCCGTATTTCCTGCATCATCTCCATCATTATTTGCTTGTTGATGGCAATCTGTTTGGAAATAGACCCCAACATGGATAGAACGCTAGGTTCTTCCGTATTCCTATTAGATCGAGTGATCGTCATTGGAAGCGCTTGTCCGAGGAACGGTGGCTCTGATACCAGATTGTTACGAACCCTCTTTTGGTGCTATGGCTCTGATACCAGCTTGTTACGATCCTTCCTCGGCTATAGGCTCTGATTCAAGATTAATACGATCTTGCACGGAACTTTGAGATCAGATCCCGAAATATCCCGCCGTTGGATCGCTGTGAAATTGTGATATGTTGTAGGCCCGGAAAAGAGCTTTCCAACGGATCTAGTTTCAGGCGAATCGGAGTTGGGGATCTCGAGATATCGTTCGTTTAGTGGACAAACGTCAGGATACTCTGTTTTTGGATTCCGTGGATGAAGGCACGAAATCCTGGGTAATGGTGGATTGTGGAGGGCCGGTGTTAATGGGGTGGCACCGGTGTAAAAGTGATGGTGGAAGGGTTATGGATGATGGAAAGGTTAGGGATAGCGATGGATAAATTGGAAGAAGGGGGAGAAGAGGGCCACTCCTAAGGGACTAGGGTGATTGGCCTGTCGAGGGAGATTAGAAGCGGCGTCGCCGGGGAGATTGAGGGAACGGGAGCGAAGAAGACGAAGGAGGCAAGGCAAACTCAATTCTCAATAATCAATAATAATTTTGGTTGCCCTACACATACTTTTATAGGCTAACCAACAACTCAATCTTATCCTAAAACACAATCTTATCCTAAAACTCAATCTTATCCTAAAACTCAATCTTATCCTAAAACTCAATCTTATCCTAAGGTAAATCCAAACTTGAGACGATGTCGGTGAAGTCCGAATCGTATCAACATAGTCCCTAATTAATCAAGATATAATTTAATTATAATTAGGTTTTTATCTATATTTATATTTTATATATAATTAAAATCTAGTCAATCATAAAAATAAGTAGAAATTCTAAAATCTAATAAATCATCATATTTTACTCGAACGGATTATAATGGGATAAACAACTAACTTTATGTTACTTAAACATTTTCAGATCACGAATCCCTTATTTGAGACCCCGTTGTCCTTGCTAGCGAGAAGTGGCACACGGTTGATGGGCGGATGTAAGGGATACGTGATTTGTATCTTCTGATTAGTGTGAGTAGTCTTATCCCCTATATCCCTTTCTCAAATTAGGATTTATTATATATTATGTACATGCATGTTTTGGCCTCCAGCATGATTATATGACTTTATATAGAGATGATATCAGTCGAGCATATATTTTATCATGCATTTGATTAGACTGATCTGGGATATGAGTACATTGGTGATATATAGAGATGATTGGAGATGATTATGCTATTATGGTTTTATGTCGGGATGATCTCTATCATGAGTATGCATGTGTTAGATACATGGTTGGAGTTTGCATTACATCATTTTTCTCTCGGCTTCTTTACCACCTAAATTCCTGAGTTGTATGATCTGTTGTCGTACTGGATATATGTATATGATTTATCATGTATAGGAAATCATAAAAGTACATGTGTATGTGATGTGATGTGATGTGATGTGATGGCTGGAACGGTATTTGGTCCAGACTGGTACTGGACATACTCTTAGCGTATGGCAGAGTATGGTGATGGCTGATAGTTGTACTCTTAGCGTATGACAGGGTACAACTATCATTGATATACCCTTAGCGTATGGCAGGGTATGATTACTTTCTTCAGAGATACCCTTAGCGTATGGTAGGGTATGATTTATCTACAGAGATACTCTTAGCGTATGACAGGGTATGCTCTGAGCTTGTGACATGATGTGTATCGAGTTTGGGGCCGGGTACCATAGTCCAGCATGGTGGATGATATTCAGAGTTGAGACGAATGATTGTGATAGTGAGAGATATGTGAATTATATCTGGCTCTGACATATATGATTATCTAGTAGTTGGCATGCATCATGCATCATCATTATTGTGACTAGTATCATTGGATCATAATTGTTATACATGATATGGTGTTATATTCGGTGATGTTATATGGTAATTTCATCATGTTATATAATTTCGGTTGAGGATATAATATGGTCATTCATGAGAACTGATTTCATTCATATATATGTCATTGAGGATACATATATATATATATATGTTCATACATGACATCATACTGCTTTCTGATTCATATTATCCAGTACATGATTTACTCTCTGTTTGGCATCACTGATTCAGGGTAAGGTCTATTCACTGAGCCTTTTGCTCATGACTCTCTTTATTTCTTTTCTAACCCCCTCAGATATGTGGTACGTGATAGCGACTTGAGAAGATATTTTAGAGCGATGATGAGATGAGCTATAGATGCGAGATGGTATAGATGATAGTTTATATAGAAATCGAGTTGTACCAATATTTGATATTTGTACTCTTTTGTATTAGACAATAATTTGTATAATACAGGTCAAATCATAGTGTACCCTTGTATTAGTTATTTTAGTTGTATCTTGATGGTTTGTTGTGGCCTGTGTGGGTCCTGCCAGATTATGTGGCGGTCTAGTGTATATTATTATGGACTTTGATATTCATATGCTAATAGGTTTATTTGGTTAAGAGTATGGTTTATTTGGTGATGGATTATCTAATCATGGATATGTTAGCAGGTGTTATTTGATGATGTCATGATTGTATGTGCACAGGAGTGTATCTATGCGTGACGGGCCCCGCCCGACTTGTCGCGTGCGCCGCGCGTGCCGTGCGGCTGCGTGGGCGTGCACGTGCCGTGCCGGGCGGGGGCGTTACAGAACCTGCTATGGTACCCATTGAAAAACACCTAGACGCACATATATATCTAAACCCTAGGCAATGATATCACCCTTTTGCTTAAGTAAAAGCGGAATAAATATTAAAAAACAAAAGCAAAGATAAACGCCAAGATTTTAACGTGGAAAAACCTAAACAGGAAAAAACCATAGATCCAAACTCAGATAAAAAACAATCACTAGAATAATAGCAATTCCAAGACTGACTCACAAAACAACCCGTCGATCCCTATGACTTTGTTCCTTTCAGCCTTACTCGCTAGAACCCACGACTCACCACTTCCCGTGATTGATATTCAATCTCAGTAGCCCTTGAGATTGATCCTTCATCTAGATGGCCCTTAAGATGAAAGCTTAATACATTGTCGAAGAGACGGACCTTGTTGGTAGAAGAAACGATGTAGCCTCAAGAACTCTCTTTTAATTGTCTTCACCAACCACCTTAGAGTTAGGGCATCATAATGCTTATATATGTAAGCAAGATAGAGCCAAATCAAAGTCATATCCAAACTTACAAAGTTCAAAATTTGCATATTACGCAGGTGCTTTCGAACGCGGCCTGAGTGTGTTCGAACGGCTTGACTTGTTCTCAAGTGCGCTTGAACGCGGTGACTTGATTTTCACTGCTTGAGTTCGAATGCGCATATACACTCCTCTATATGTGTGAACGTGCTGTGAACATATGCAGGGTGCGTTCGAATGGCCCTTAACTGCGTTCGAACGGTGGAAAAATGTTCTCTATATGTTTGAACGCCTATACACGCATTCGAACGGCCTGAACATGTTCTCTGTATGTGTGAACGCCTCTGCCCGCATTTGAACGGCCTAAACGCATTCTCTGTATGTGCGAACGTCTGTGCTCACGTTCAAATGCCCCGAATGCATTCTCTATATATGTGAACTCCTAAGAGTGCATTCGAATACTGCGTTCGAATGCGGTGAGAATGCAAAAACCTTTCTCCTTTGATTTTACAATTCTTCAATTCAAATACTTTCAAAACTTGTATAAATGCTCATGTACATGTATAAAAGACTTACTATATTTTGTACACAATTGCCAACACTAAAACCTAACATGCTCCATTCTCATGACCTTCTCAAAGGCCTCCTCAAGAGTGGTAGGATAGATAGCACGAACATCCGCCTATATCTCCTCCCGCAGTCCTGAAATGAATATGCTCATCAATGTCGGTTCGGGCCAATGTGGCTCGCAACAACTACTCTTTTTCAAATTTTTTTTGGTACTCTAATATGGTTATCCTCTGAAATATCTTGCTTAATGTGGCCGTAAAATCTTCATATGCCGCTGTCCCAAATCTACGTGTAATCCTCCTACAAAAGTCAGCCAAATCTGTAAATCCTCTACCACGAATAGCCAATCGATACCAATGTAATGCCATTTCTTGGAGGTGGAAGCTTGCCATAAGGACCTTTGCGTCCCCTGCTGTCCTTTGACAATTAAAGTATTCGGGGACGAACTGCACGTTTGGACTTTTGAAAATTCCAAGGCGGTGATCCGATGGATTAGATGTTTTAAGTTGAACATCCTCGGTTCCGGTTTGAACCTTTGTATTTGTTGATCTCCTTCTCTGAATCCTCAAGCACGCCTATCAGCATCTTCAAAGAGATCAACATCATCCCCGAAGTGCCAATCCTCATCATCGACGAAGCACACTAGTGATGCACGCTTCTCGAGTTTCACCACCGCCGATCTTTGGTTGTCTATCGGAGGTGGGGGATGATGTGTAGGAATAGGTAAAAGAGGATCATTGACATTAGCATGTCAAACCTGGACCTGTGGCGTATCGATTTGGTGTGGTCCCACCGCTGGTCCTTCTTGAGGCACTGATCTTCGTCGAGAAGATGACGAAGCTGATCGATTCATAACATATTTCTTTAAAGCATTATGATTATTCTGCATTGCGTCAAACCTATGCAGCAATATATGGAACATGCCCCTAAGTTCATCAGCCAAGCCCATGTTCACACTCATGGACGTTGGTTGACTCGTCTCTCGGCTAGGTTATCATGGATTGAGTCTTCCTTCATCGGTGTGCTTTCAATTGATCTCCCTATTGATGTCATCTAAATTTATTGCAGAAAGTAGTCCGCGCAACTGAGAGATAATTTTCACCAAATACTCTGCCGTAATTCAAAAATTACGAAACTAACTAGGATCAATTGATAACGTCCTGATCTACATTTTTTGTATTTATGCCCTTCGCAGATTCGAACTTTAACTGGGACAAAATCACAATATAGTGTAGATGATGGTGGTGACAACGGGTGTACAAAATATTCTTAGTGTCAGCAATTGTGTACAAAATATTCTAAGTATTTTTATACATGCACATGAACATTTATACAAGTCTATAAAATATTTGTATTGAAGAATTTCAAGATCAAAGGAGAAAGGTTTTCGCGTTTACACCGCATTCGAACACGCTCTCAAGAGTTCACATATATAGAAAGAATGCATTTACATCGTTCGAACGCGAGCACCGGCATTCGCACATACAGAGAGTGTTGTTTTTGCGCGTTCTACCGCAGTCAAGGGCCGTTCAAACGCACTCTGCATACGTTCACAGCACGTTCACACATATAAAGCAGTGTTTTTGCGTGTTCGAATGCAACCTGTGAAAATCAAGCCATCGCGTTCAAACGCACTTGAGCCCGTTCTAATGCACCTGAGAACAAGTCAGGCCGTTCGAACGCACTCGGGTAGTGCTCGAACACACCTGCGTAATATGCAATTTTTGGACTTTCGTGATTACGGATATTGGATTTGGCTCTATCTTTGGTACATATAAAAGGATTGTGAAGCCCTAACTCTAGGGTGGTTGGTGGAAGCAAATTGAAGAAAAATTCTTAAGGCTACATCGGTTCTTCAACCAACAAGGTTCGACTCTTCTACAAGGAATTAAACTTTCATCTTAAGGGCTATCTAGACGAAAGATCAATCTCGAGGGCTATTGAGGTTAGATATCAATCACGAGAAGCGGTGAATCGTGGGTTCTAGTGAGCAAGACTGAGAGGAACAAAATCGTGGGGATCGATGGATTATTTTGTGAGTCAGTCTTGTAACTGCCATTATTCTAGTGATTGGTTTTGATCCGAGTTTGGATTCGTGGTTTCTTCCCATTTAGGTTTTTCCACGTTAAAATCTTGGCGTTCATCTTTGCTTTTATTTTTTAATATTTCTTTTGCTTTTTACTTAAGCAAAGAAGTGATATTATTACCTAGGGTTTAGATACATTCGTGTATCTAGGTATTTTTTCAATTGGTAACAGAGTAGGTTCTCTCACCTTTGGAGAGTGATTAGATAGGCATGGATTTTCATAGAGATAGACAATCGTCTATTAGACCTCCTATTCTAGATGGATCAAATTATGGAAATTGGAAAGCTAGGATGAGAGCTTACTTGAAGTCTATAGATGAGCGAGTATGGATTACTGTTGTGAACGGTTGGAGTGCACCAATGTACATGGTGAATGATAAGCTTGTTGAGAAATCGATTGAGTCGTGGGATAGGACAGGTTATGAAAAAGTTGGATGGAATAGCAAAGTAATAAATGCAATTTTTAGTTGTGTTTCCTCGAAAGAATTTAGAAGAATTTCTACTTGTTAGATAGCAAAAGAAGCTTGGATGATCTTAGAAATTACTCTTGAAGGAACCATAGCTATAAAACTTTCAAAACTTCAGAGGTTGACTACTAGTTTTGAAACTCTACGTATGGAGGAGAATGAGACATTTGATGAGGTCTATACAAAGCTGAGTGATATAGTCAACTCCAGTTTTAACCTAGGAGAGAAAATTCATGAAAATATAATTGTTCGTAAAATCCTTAGGTCTCTCCTATAACGGTTTCAGGCAAAAGTTACAGCTATTGAGGAAAGTAAGGACATCGATTCTATGAAAGTTGAATAATTGGTAGGAAATTTACAAACGTTTGAGTCTAATTTTCAAAACCTAGGAAGTCCAAAGATATGACCCTAACCACTATTGAACAAAATTTAGAGGAGTCTGATGATGAAGGTAATTTAGATGTTCAGATGTTGGCCATGTTTGTTAAAAAGTTCAATGAATTTTTTCGAAAGCTAAATAAGTTAAATGTTGAAAAACTTGAGAAAAACAAAGTTAGTGTGAAAAAGAAGAATCCTGTGAGTTTGAATACTGGGGTGAGTAACAACAATGTGAAATAGAAAAATAACAATTTAGATAATAATGTTCGATGTTTTGAATGTTCTGGTTTTGGACACATTATACAAAAATGTCCTAATCATCTTAAGAGGAAAGGTAAATGTCAGAACCAGAAAAAAATAAAATCAAATCAAATAAAAATAAAAATAGGGGTCGAGAGAGGAGGGTGCACGTGCTTTGGATTTCTATTCTAATCTATAAATTAAACCCTAATTCTCTTTCTCTCCTAAACCCCCCCCCCCCCCTAATCTCCTTCTTCCCCTCTTTCGTTTTCTTATTTGCTCTCACCGTCGAAGTTGTCACTGTGGAATCGGATCGCCGGAGCATCGCCGGAGGATTTAGGACCACCACACTCCTCCCCGGTGAACCCTCTCTCATCCCTCTAGTTTAATTTAAATTTAAAAAGGTAAATTGAAAATACCTAAATTGGGGATTTCGGCTTCGCCGGCAACTCTCGCTGGCCGACAGCTTCGAGCTGCTGCTGCTCGTGCTCGCGAGCTCTAAGTCATTAGCCTTGCGCCATGGATGCCTTCTGGAAGAGCCCTCGTGGCTCCAGTCGACGTTGGCCTCGGCCTCGGCTGTCAGTGGTGAGTCCTCCTCCACCTCATGAGGACAATAGAAAGAGAGAGAGGGAGGGACACCGGTGGCCACTCTCTCTCTCGATCCTTCCCTTCCTCGCATCGGACGCGAGAAGGGAGAAAAGATGAATCATGGGGATTGGTTGGCTCGGGTTTAACCCGAGCCATCCCTTTTTCTTTTGAATGCGAGTTTGGGTCCGGGTTTGGATTTCGGATCCACAAACCCGACCCAAACCAATTAAATTGGATGGGCTGCGGGCTAAACCGTAGCCCAATCCATTTCCTATCTGGCTGAGCCTTGGCCTAACCCGATTAGTTTCTTTTTGGCTGGGCCTTGGCCCAGCCCGATTAGTTCTTTTTTGATTTGGGCTGGGCCAGCATTAGCCCAGCCCAATCCAATGGGTAAATTTAAACCCATTTTAGTTCTTTTTGGTTTTTAAATTTTAGAAATATTGATATTATTCAAATTAAAATTTTGATTATTATTTATTATTTAAGGTGGTGATTTTTAGTATGTGAGCTAAAGATTTGAGATTTCGGTTGTCTTGCCTAGACTCAGGTGAGTAGGTTCACTTATATATTTATTTTATTATATTTTGTATCTTGCCAGACCTTGTAAATTCTCTGTGTGCAAATTCTTTATTTCACCCTTACGTGTAAAAATTTAATTGTTGCAATTTTTGTGTGTAAATCTATTTATTTCATCCGTACATGCAAAAATTTAATTGTTATATTTTCTGTGTACATTTAATTATTATATTCAGTGCATCACCATACTTCGTGCAAATATTGAAATTTGTGAAGAGAAAAATGAGACTAGTATTAATACGACTTAGAGAACAGTTCCGGTATAAATCGTTTGTAATTTTCCGTGGTGACTCAAGTCCATCTAGAAGTCCAAGGGAAAGTCCTAAATTAAATCACTGCGGTGACTTGCTTAGGTGACTCTGGTGGGGTTAGGGAACAATCCTAGGATGAATGAGAAAATTTTCTAGGTGACTCTAACTTCTCTCAACGGTTAGAGGAAAAGACGGAGTGTGTTGATCACAAAGTGATACCCTCTAATGACCCTAACCGGATCAACTATGAAAAAAAGTTACAAGCGTCATCTCGAGGCGACTTCTAGTTGATGTAGATCCACAGGGTTTAGACCCATTGAGACATATGACAGTATAAATATTGGAAAGATATTTATATGTTGAAACCGTGCAAGGTTACAAGTTGTGACATCTCTCCATTGTTATCATTATTATTATTTAGAGAGCATGCCTATTGCATATCGTTATGGATATTGTTGCTTTTAGTTTAATTTATTTAGCATTAATATGATTTAAATTTATTTGGTTTTCGAGTGGATTCCACTCACTAAGCTATAGTTATTGGCTCATGGGTTCTATTTTTTTGTATTTGTTTATCTATTTTAGATAATAGTCAACGGGGCGACTGAGCGAGATGTACCTGGGCTCCACCTCCACTTAGGATTCACCTATTTAATTTTCCTCTCTTTTAGATTTTATGTTTTAGATTAGAAGTTTTATTTATTTAGTTTAGAGACTCAAAAATATTATCATTGTTTTATCTTTATTGTAATTAGTTATAAAATTTAATAAATCATAATTTTATTTTATTTATTTATTTTGCCATCGTACACGTAGAGGGTATTAATAAGGCTTCATGCATCTTAAGCATATTGAGATGCATGGCCGGTCATGATTCCTATTTTGGGTCGTGACAGTAAAGCTATGAAAGTCACGTGGGATGACTTAGATAAATCTGATAATGATTCTGAGAAAGACCAAGATAATTTTGTAGCGTTCATCTCCTCTTTTTTTAATACTGACTCTATTGTTGATTCTGATTATACAAATGGACAATAAGTGTTACCAGCTGAAGAAGAAAAATTAGAAATACAAAAGGCATATAATGATTTGTACGGGGAGTCGTTCAAACTCAAGAAGAACAATCTAAGACTACTTTAGAGACTCAAGGTAATTGAATTAGAAAGAAATCAATTTGAGGAGAAGTACAAATTAGAATTTGAACGTGTCAAAAATCTTACTCAACAACTTGATGATGCGAAAGATAAGATGAAGGCTGATAAAATTAAACTAGAGCGATTACAGAAGGAAGTGATATTTCTAAAAGGGAAGAACAAACTTGATGCGATTTTAAACGCTCAAATTTATAGAAAAGACAGGTATAGAGTTGGATACACTGGTAATTCAAATAATAATAAAACTGTCTTTGTTTCTGCAGGTCTACAAAAAGAATAAAACTTGAGATCATCAACCATATTTACAAAGCAATCCTGGATGAATGTCTTTAAACTGAAGTTAAATCAACAAACTGGTAAATCTTCAACAGCGCCAAAGGTAAACTTTAGACACACTCCTCAACAAAAGGTGAGTAAAAAAAGGATTTGTTCCGACATGCTTTCATTGTGGCATTCTAGAGCATATTCGACTTTATTGCAATTTTTTACAAAAACCTAAGAGTGCCTTCATTTATGGGGTGAAAACAAAGATCATATGGGTTAAGAAAAGTGATTTGAAATGTTATGTTGTGCATACTGCCTTGAAAGTTTTAAATTCTGACTTATGGTATTTAGATAGTGGTTCTTCAAGACATATGTTAGGTGACAAATCCTTATTTTCTAATATCGAAGAACATGAAGGGGAAGTTGTGACATTTGGAGATAATAATTCTTCCAAGATAATAGGTAAGGGAAAGGTAAGTACTCCAGGTGTTCCTATTCTTGAAAATGTCCTTTATATTAAAGGCTTGAAAGCAAATATAGTGAGCATCAGTCAATTTTGTGATGAAGATTATGAGGTAAAATTCTCCAAAAATGATTGTACTATTCTAGATCATGATGGTAATGTTATATGTTATAAATATAGAATATCTAATAATTGTTATGTTGTTGAAACTTCATATAATCTGAAATGTAACGGTGCTTCTTTTGACATTGTAGATCTTTGGCATTAACGTCTTGGACATGTGAATCAAAAGGAATTATTTAATTTGTCCAAACAAGAAGTGGTAAAGGGAATACCTAAGATGAAGGAAATGTCAAAAGGTGTGTGCGATCCGTCAAATTGAAAAACAAATTAGGATCTCACATAAGAAAGTAAATGCAACTACCACTGACCGTGTGTTACAATTAGTCCACATGGACTTATTGATTCCAACAAAAACGGAAAGTTTTGTAGGTAAACGATATATATTCTTAATAGTTGATGATTTCTCCAAAAATACCTAGGTTGCCTTTTTACATGAGAAGTCTGAAACCTTTGAAGTTTTTAAATCACTATGCTTGAAACTATAGAATAAAAAATTTACTACCTTAGTTAGGATTCGTTCTGATCATGGTAGAGAATTTGAAAATGATGAAAGTTTTTCTGAAACACCCAGACCTCCAAATACACGTGGAAACCGCGTGGGTAAATCCCCCCACGCGGTGTATCACATGACCTGTCAGTACAAGGATTTCACAAGGCACACAACAGCACAATTTCACCATAAATAAACTCAATTATAAGAGTCCGGATACAAGTCCACAGGCCACAATAAGCCTTCCAAATATACATCCAAAATACTAAGTTAAAGTCCAAAAAGATACAACATCATCATCATACCCTCGCAGGGGCTTAATACAACTAACATACGTACTAAAAAGAAAGAAAGCGGCTACTCCTCGCTACCCGCACCTGCGTCCCCTAGCTCTGAAATAATACGCCACGAGGGGTGAGCTTACAGCCCAGCGAGTAGGATCCATACAATCTAAAATAATGACATCACAGGTGTATATCCAATGTATGCCTAAATTTACTAACGATAACGACATGCTTATTAAAATGACTTACCACAATTTACTAAGTCAATGCAGTTGATAAAGATTACCAATCACTATCTTGGAACATGCTAGTTTACCAAACATATTATGATCAGTTCACACAGATATAAAGTTTGAGACAATCTCTTATTCGTACACATCTCAATCATAGGTTTACGTGTTATGCACAGCAATAAAATAGCAGTTCAGTCATCTCATGTCTACCAAAACAATAATCATACTTTTCATCGCTCACCGAGCTATTCACCACACAGGGTAAATACTCTTACGAAACAATCATCCATCATCACATACATCGAGGGGGGGATATATACACATCTAGCGGTAATGTCACCTACACGTGTATGGCGACACTACATGTGACCGGTTGTCTGTGGCCATCAGACTCAGGACCCCGGTCGTAAGCCCATATCTCACTCTCTCTAAATCATCACCGCCCTCGGCGGGAGAATCAGGAGCCCTCGGCTCATCAACAGACGCCCTAACCCTGCGTCGTCGGGTACCGCTAGAGTTATATCCCCGCCTCACAATCATGTTCTTCTATCATCATAATCTAGTCCTAACTATGCAGTATAACTACCTGAATGCCACAAAGGCTTCCCGACCTCAGGTGTAGGCCGCTAATAGTATAGACATATATGATACACTCTGCCCTTAACCCTGGGCTGAGTGAGTAGGGGTACTGCCTAGCCAGAATTCGACTACTAATGATAGGTGGAAGTGGTGCAGTGTTTATGCGTGTATAAAGCATATTATAGTCATCATGATCATTACAGTCCATATTCACAGCAATCATACATCTCTGCAACGGTATATCATACAGGACACATGTAAAACATTATCATACACATTAACATTCTCATGATACTATGATGAACAGGTTATAATTAACTACATATGCAAAAGATATAACAGGGAGTACCGACTGCATGCATTAATACCGACATTTCCTATTGTATCATGTTATTCTAGATTTGTATAACTCTACTCGCCTGGGGGGTCTCCACGGTAAGGTAAAACTCGTCCGCTAGTCCGGGATCCCAAAATCTTCCTCACGCGGTGTCAATCCTATTAATTCACGCAAGTAAAGTCATTAGCGAACTAATAGAATTAATTATCTTATTAGCACATTTATGTTTGGTACGAGTCAAGGGTATCCTAGGAATCCTATATTATCCCAAAATTAAGGATCAGGCTAATCAAATTAGGTGAAAATGGTAAACAGGGTTATAGGGTCCAAATGGACCCAAATGAGCTAGGCTAGAGGCAATAGGTAGGCTCAAACCTAACCTAATAGGCAAGGGGCCAAGGTGGGCTGCAATTGGACTGCAGCCCACAAGTTTGGCCGAAGTGGGCTGGGTCCAACCACAGCCCACCAAAGGCTTGGTTGGTGGGCTGCGGTCTGCAGCCCACCCAACCCAAGCCTAGTGGGCTGGGGTCTGGACCGCAGCCCACCAAGGGGCTCGGTGGGCTGCGTCTGACCGCAGCCCACCCAGGGATCAGTGGGCTGCGGTATGACCGCAGCCCACAAAGGGAAGGGGAAGGGCACGAGGGGTTAAACAAACCCCCCTCCCACCCACCTACCCTCCCTCGGTATTCCCCAACCGAGGGAGGAGACGAAGGGGAGGTGGAGAGGCTGATGGGTTGCGGGGCTGCGGCGGCGCGGCGCGAGGGTGGCAGTGTGGCAGGCCGACGCACGTGCTCGGCACGTGCGTCGGTCAGGGAAATTTTTTTTTTTTTTTAATTTGGGGTGTTACAACTATCCCCAACAACAAGGAATTTCGCCCCCAAAATTACGCACCTGAGTCGATAAATAAATGAGGGTAGGTAGACTGAATCTCTTCCTCAGGCTCCCATGTAGCTTCCTCTACTCCATGATGCCGCCAAAGGACCTTAACCAGCGGTACGACTCTTCTTCGGAGCGTCTTCACGCATCTATCAATGATCCGTACTGGTTGCTCCTCATAGGATAAGTCCCGATTTAGCTGGATAGGTTCTTCCCTCAAAACATGTGACGGGTCATGTAGGTACTTCCTCAACACTGACACATGAAATACATTATGAATCTGTGATAGCTCTAATGGCAAATCCACGTAGTAAGCAACCGGTCCTATCCGAGCCAAGATCTCATAAGGGCCTATATAACGGGGGCTCAGCTTGCCCTTCTTCCCAAACCGAAATACCCCTTTCCACGGCGAGACCTTGAGGAAAACCTTGTCCCCGACTAGGAACTCTAGGTCTCGACGTCGACGGTCAGCATAACTCTTCTGTCGACTCTGGGCAACCTGTAAGTGTTCCCGTACCTTCCGCACTTTGTCCACGGTCTCCTGTATCAGCTCTGAGCTCTCTATCTTCCGCTCCCCCACTTCATCCCAACTGACAGGTGTCCGACATTTTTGACCATATAACGCTTCATACGAGGGCATCCCAATGCTGGAGTGACGACTATTATTATAGGCGAACTCAATTAGGGGAAGGTGTCGGTCCCAACTGAGTCCGAAGTCTGCAACTGAGGCACGTAGCATGTCCTCCAAGGTCTGAATCGTCCGCTCGGACTGACCGTCAGTCTGAGGATGATAGGCAGTGCTAAATTACAATTTGGTACCCAGTGACTTAGCAAAATGATGCCACAGCCTAGAGGTGAACCTAGGGTCACGATTAGAAGTAATGGAGACTGGTGCCCCATGGCGAGCAAAGATCTCGTCCCGGAATAAAGTGGCTCGATGATCCATAGAATCAGTGGTACTGACTGGGAGGAAGTGAGCTGACTTCGTCAATCGATCCACAATCACCCATATAGAGTCCTTTTTCTTCAAGGTCTTCGGCAGACCCACCACAAAGTCCATGGTGATATGCTCCCACTTCCACTCAGGAATAGGTAATGGCCTGAGTGTCCCAGCCGGCCTCTGATGTTCGATTTTGACCTGCTGACAAATCAAGCATCGAGCTACAAACTCTGCAATGCTCTTCTTCAATCCTGGCCACCAAAAGTATCTACGAACATCATGGTACATCTTCGTCTCCCCAGGGTGCACACTGTAAGATGTCTGGTGGGCTTCCTCTAAAATCTCCCGACGGAGTCCGCCCACGTCAGGTACACAGAATCTATCTCCAAACTTCAGGGTTCCTACTCCATCAAGGCAAAAACCCTTTTTACCTGAGTCTCGAACCTGCTGGAGGACTTGCAGTAAATAGGGGTCTTCTGCCTGAGCAACTCTGATCCTCTCCGCTAGAGTCGGCCTCACAGTTAACTAGGCCAGCAGTCCAGTACTCACATCTTTGGCTATGATGTGCACGTCCATCTTCTGCAGTTCTCGAAGGATGTCCTGCTGCTGCGTAATCAAACTAGCCAAGTTCCCCATCGACTTTCTGCTCAAGGCATCCGCCACTACATTTGCCTTCCCAGGGTGGTAATTAAAAGTGCAGTCATAATCATTCACCAGCTCAAGCCACCTGCGCTGTCTCATGTTCAGCTCCCTCTGGGTGAATAGGTACTTCAAACTCTTGTGGTCAGTGAAGATCTCGCACTTCTCCCCATAAAGATAATGCCTCCAAATCTTCAGGGCGAACACTACCGCTGCTAGCTCCAAGTCGTGGGTATGGTAGTTCCGCTCATGGTTCTTGAGCTGCCTGGATGCATAAGCGACAACTCCGCCCTCCTGCATGAGCACACAACCCAAGCCTGAGTATGAAGCATCACAGTAGACTTGGTAGCCTCCTCCAATGCGAGGAACTACAAGGACGGGTGCAGATGTAAGTCTCTTCTTCAGCTCTTGGAAGCTCTCCTCACAATCAGCTGTCCATTCAAAACACTGATCCTTTCGGGTTAGCTTAGTGAGGGGACTGGCAATCTTCGAAAATCCTCCCACAAAACGCCGATAATACCCGGCCAAACCCAAGAAACTACGGACCTCCGAGACGGTACTCGGTTGCCTCCAATTGAGAACAGCAGTGATCTTGGATTGATCAACCCGGATGCCCTCTCCTGAGACCACATGCCCAAGGAACACCACCTCCTCCAGCCAAAAATCACACTTGGAGAACTTAGCAAATAACTTTTCTCTCCTTAGCATCTGCAGTACCAAACGAAGGTGCTCTTCATGCTCCTGTTCTGAGGCAGAGTAAATCAAGATGTCATCAATGAATACCACCACGAACCGATCCAAGAAAGGGCGGAAGACTCGGTTCATCAAGTCCATAAAGATAGCTGGTGCATTGGTCAAGCCGAAAGGCATAACCAAAAACTCATACAACCCGTACCGGGTACGGAAAGCGGTTTTTGGGACATCCGCTTCCCTAATCCTCAACTGATGATACCCAGATCTCAGATCGATCTTCGAGAAGACGCGAGCTCCACGCAACTGATCAAACAAGTCCTCAATGCGAGGCAATGGGTACTTGTTCTTCACAGTCAGCTGGTTCAGTTGCCGATAATCAATGCAAAGGCGGAGGGTACCATCCTTCTTCTTCACAAACAAGACTAGAGCGCCCCAAGGAGATGAGCTAGGCCAGATAAGTCCCCTACTCAGTAGGTCATCAATCTGTTCTCTCAGTTCTTCCATCTCCTTCGGAGCCATACGGTAGGGTGCCTTAGAGACTGGTCCCGCCCCCGGGATCAGGTCAATGATGAACTCAACTCCTCTGTCTGGGGGAAGCCCCAGAATGTCCTCAGGAAAAACATCTGGGAACTCCTGCACCACCGGTAATTCAGTCAGGGTTTGGGTCCCAGCTGACTCGATAGACATGATTGCCACCAACTGTGATCGGTCCACCTGTCGATCCTTACGCAATCGACACTCCATGCCATCATTAAGCTGTAAGATGACCTCCTTGCTGTAGCAATTGATACTGGCATGGTAGGCGGCTAACCAATCCATCCCCAAGATTAGGTCAAAGTCCTGCATCTCGAGAGGTAGGAGGTCCGCCTTAAAGTCCCACTCGCCAAAAGTCAAGGTGCAAGAGCGATAAACATGGCGGACTTCCAGGAAATCTCCAAGTGGGGTGGCTATGACTAAGGGTTCCACAAGAGGTCCCGGCGCCACATCCGCATTTTCCAGGAAGGATGTAGAAATAAAGGAATGGGTGGCCCCGGGGTCAAATAGAATCCTAGCGGTGTGTGCAAATAAAGTCATAGTACCTGCCAATACATATATAAGCCTTAACTAAAGAAAATTAGGAAACACAGTTTTCGCAATATGTAAATTTGCATATGGTTAGGAAGGAGGATCTAATATTATGTAAGAATAGGACATACGTAAAACTTAAAACATGCTTAATTTACTCGGTTACCTATGGCCACGTCAATGGATGCTTCGGCATCCCGCAGGGTCATAGCAAAAACCCGGCCGGTACGTCCTCCCCGCCCTCTGATAGGAGGTCCCGATCGCGCGCCCCCACGACCCCTACTCACGGCAGTACTGGCTCCCGATGCTCCAGATACAGCAGGCGTGGTAGGAGTGGCTGGCGCTCTGCCCAACAGGGGACACTACGTGCGGATATGCCCGGACTCTCCACACTGGAAGCAGGTAACTCGAGCCCCGAGGCAGTCACGAGATATGTGACCCCTCTTGCCGCAAGCAAAACAAACCCGACCCTCAGGGGTAGACGGCCGTGCGAAACCACCACTGCCCGCACTACTCGAGACTGCTGCCGACCTCCTGCCACCAACTGAAGGTCGGGCCCTACTCGGCCCGCCTGAACCCTGAGGGCTGGGTCTACTCGGGGTAGCACTAGATCCCGCGCCACCCGAATAAGGGTGAAACCTCGGTCGTAGGAAGGTCCCACCAGAATGGCCTCCACGTGGACGCCCATCAAAGCGGCCCGTACGACCCGCTGCCCGCTCCTGATGCTGTGAGCGCTCCTCAAGTAGTCCCTCTCCGCTATCCCAGCATTCTCTACCAGCTCTTCATATGTCAGGTTCTTCACCATGTTCACCTGTTTGCGGATCTCGATTCGGAGGCCCATCTTGAACTGGTCAGCCCTAGCAGTATCATCCGGTATAACTCTAGGGCAGAAACGGGACAAGGCATTGAATCTGTCCTCGTACTGAGCCACTGTCATATCTCCCTGTCTCAACTGGGTAAACTCCCTCGTCAGCTCGAAACGTAGGGATGCAGGGAAATATTTCTGGTCGAAGGAGTCCGAAAATGCCCTCCAAGTGATGTACTCCCCAGCCAGGCGATCTGGCATCAGGCGCTCAGTGGCTCTCCACCACTCTTCCGCCTCCCCCCGGAGAAGGAAGGTGGCAAAGGTCACCTGACGGCTCTCCGGGCACTCAAACGCAGTCAGGATCTTCCGTACATCCACCATCCACCTATTAGCCTCCATGGGGTCTGTCGTGCCGCTGAACAAAGGGGGGCTAAGCTGCATGAACCGGTTCAGCGACCAGGCGGACCCACCTCCAGTCTGCTCAGCTGGGGTAAAATGCCCTGGCGGCTCCCTCGGTATGTGCATCCCAGACATGGTTGCCGTGCGCTCTCGCACTAACTCCTCGATGAGCCTCTCTTGCTGTCTGACAAGCTGTCCCAGGGCCTCAATGCTAGCTGAAGCACCGGCTGCTGGTTCGTCGACAGGGGCTGGAGCCCGTCCACGACCAGTCGCACGAACAGACCGAGCACGTCTAGGCGGCATTCCTGCTAAGTTCAAAGCAGTTTAGCTCTTAATTCACAAGTATAGCACAAGTCGTGAGTGACTATATTATCCATTACTCCTAGTGATTCATTATTATTATTCATTTCCTATGTATTTGAATGATATCTAGGAAGATTTGCCGGATTTATGGTGAACCTAAGCTCTGATACCAAGTTGAAACACCCAGACCTCCAAATACACGTGGAAACCGCGTGGGTAAATCCCCCCACGCGGTGTATCACATGACCTGTCAGTACAAGGATTTCACAAGGCACACAACAGCACAATTTCACCATAAATAAACTCAATTATAAGAGTCCGGATACAAGTCCACAGGCCACAACAAGCCTTCCAAATATACATCCAAAATACTAAGTTAAAGTCCAAAAAGATACAACATCATCATCATACCCTCGTAGGGGCTTAATACAACTAACATACGTACTAAAAAGAAAGAAAGCGGCTACTCCTCGCTACCCGCACCTGCGTCCCCTAGCTCTGAAATAATACGCCACGAGGGGTGAGCTTATAGCCCAGCGAGTAGAATCCATACAATCTAAAATAATGACATCACAGGTGTATATCCAATGTATGCCTAAATTTACTAACGATAACGACATGCTTATTAAAATGACTTACCACAATTTACTAAGTCAATGCAGTTGATAAAGATTACCAATCACTATCTTGGAACATGCTAGTTTACCAAACATATTATGATCAGTTCACACAGATATAAAGTTTGAGATAATATCTTATTCGTACACATCTCAATCATAGGTTTACGTGTTATGCACAGCAATAAAATAGCAGTTCAGTCATCTCATGTCTACCAAAACAATAATCATACTTATCATCGCTCACCGAGCTATTCACCACACAGGGTAAATACTCTTACGAAACAATCATCCAGCATCACATACATCGAGGGGGGGATATATACACATCTAGCGGTAATGTCACCTACACGTGTATGGCGACACTACATCTGACCGGTTGTCCGTGGCCATCAGACTCAGGACCCCGGTCGTAAGCCCATATCTCACTCTCTCTAAATCATCACCGCCCTCGGTGGGAGAATCAGGAGCCCTCGGCTCATCAACAGACGCCCTAACCCTGCGTCGTCGGGTACCGCTAGAGTTATATCCCCGCCTCACAATCATGTTCTTCTATCATCATAATCTAGTCCTAACTATGCAGTATAACTACCTGAATGCCACAAAGGCTTCCCGACCTCAGGTGTAGGCCGCTAATAGTATAGACATATATGATACACTCTGCCCTTAACCCTGGGCTGAGTGAGTAGGAGTACTGCCTAGTCAGAATTCGACTACTAATAATAGGTGGAAGTGGTGCAGTGTTTATGCGTGTATAAAGCATATTATAGTCATCATGATCATTACAGTCCATATTCACAGCAATCATACATCTATGCAACGGTATATCATACAGGACACATGTAAAACATTATCATACACATTAACATTCTCATGATACTATGATGAACAGGTTATAATTAACTACATATGCAAAAGATATAACAGGGAGTACCGACTGCATGCATTAATACCGACATTTCTTACTGTATCATGTTATTCTAGATTTGTATAACTCTACTCGTCTGGGGGGTCTCCACGGTAAGGTAAAACTCGTCCGCTAGTCCGGGATCCCAAAATCTTCCTCACGCGGTGTCAATCCTATTAATTCACGCAAGTAAAGTCATTAGCGAACTAATAGAATTAATTATCTTATTAGCACATTTATGTTTGGTACGAGTCAAGGGTATCCTAGGAATCCTATATTATCCCAAAATTAAGGATCAGGCTAATCAAATTAGGTGAAAATGGTAAACAGGGTTATAGGGTCCAAATGGACCCAAATGGGCTAGGCTAGAGGCAATAGGTAGGCTCAAACCTAACCTAATAGGCAAGGGGCCAAGGTGGGCTGCAATTGGACTGCAACCCACAAGTTTGGCCGAAGTGGGCTGGGTCCAACCACAGCCCACCAAAGGCTTGGTTGGTGGGCTGCGGTCTGCAGCCCACCCAACCCAAGCCTAGTGGGCTGGGGTCTGGACCGCAGCCCACCAAGGGGCTCGGTGGGCTGCGTCTGACCGCAGCCCACCCAGGGATCAGTGGGCTGCGGTATGACCGCAGCCCACAAAGGGAAGGGGAAGGGCACGGGGGGTTAAACAAACCCCCCTCCCACCCACCTACCCTCCCTCGGTATTCCCCAACCGAGGGAGGAGACGAAGGGGAGGTGGAGAGGCTGATGGGCTGCGGGGCTGCGGCGGCGCGGCACGAGGCCGGCGGCGCAGCGCGGGGACGGCGGCGGCACGGCGCGAGGCCGAGGGGAAGAAGAAAGGGGAGAAAGGTAGGAGGTTTACAGGAGGGGGGGGGTCGGCGAGTCGGCGGCTTCGGCGGCTGTCGGCAACCACGAGGGAGAGAGAGAGAAGAAGGGAGGCTGCGGTGAGGGAAGGAAGAGATAAGGGAGATGGGGGGGAGGGTGGCGTGCACGGCAAGGAAGGGAAGAGAAGAAGAAAAGAAAAGAGGGAGGGTGGCAGGGTGGCAGGCCGACGCATGTGCTCGGCACGTGCGTCGGTCAGGGATTTTTTTTTTTTTTTTTTTTAATTTGGGGTGTTACATTTTCCATATTTTGTGATTCTCTTAGTATTCATCACAAATTTTTAGCTCCTATAACTTGACAACAGAACGGGATTGTGGAGAGAAAGAATCGTGTTGTGCAAGAAATGGCTAGGGTTATACTTTATGCTAAAAATGTTTCTCAAAAATTTTGGGCTAAGGCGGTCAATATAGCGGTACATGTGATAAATCGTGTTTATCTAAGATCAGGTACAAAAATGACTGCATATGAAATCTGAAATGATAAGAAACCTAGTGTTAAATATTTTTGAGTATTTGGTAGCAAATGTTATATCTTGCGTGATCGAGAACAGTTGACTAAATTTGACACTAGCAGTAGTGAGGGCATCTTTTTAGGGTATTCTAATAATAGCAGAGCCTACAGAGTATTCAATATTAATACTTCTATTGTTATGGAATCTGCTAATGTTATTATAGATGAAACCACTGCTGACAAAACTGAAGTTACTCCTATTCTTGTTCCTACAAGTACACATGACAAAGACTTGAAAAAGGAACTTGATCTATCAATCGAGAAACAGGACGAGTACAAGGTTGAAATGAACAAAGATGACCGCAATGTAGTAGAACCATCAACCAGAGTGAAACTAAATCATCCAATGTCACAAGTGATCAGAGATGTGAATGAACCAATGAAAACAAGACGACAAATCTAAAGTGAGGTATCATTTACTTGTTATATATCTACTATTGAACCTAAAAATGTCAAGAAAGCATTGTTAGATGATTTTTGGGTTAATGCTATGCATGAGGAACTAGAGCAATTTTCTAGTAATGATATTTGGTATTAAGTTCCTAGACCTAAGAATGTAAACATAATTGGAACAAAATGGATATATAAGAATACAAGTGATGAACAAGGCAATATAGTTTGAAATAAAGCTAGGCTAGTAGCATAGGGATACACTTGGATTGAGGGTATAGATTTTGAGGAAACATTTGCTCCTGTTGCTAAATTAGAGTCTATCCGTATACTGCTTGCCATTGCTTGTCATTTAAAATTTAAATTATTTTAAATGAATGTTAAAAGTGTTTTCTTAAATGGTATTTTGAATGAAGATGTACATGTGGAACAACCTAAGGGTTTCGAAGATCATAAATTTCTTTTTCATATGTTTAAATTGAAAAAGGCTCTCTACGGGCTAAAACAAGCTCCAAGAGCTTGGTATGAAAAGTTGACCACTTTTTTAGCAGATGCGGGGTTCACTTGAGGAGGAGTGGACAAGACATTATTCATTAGACGTAAGAACAAGAGTTTAGTTGTGACACCTTTATATGTGGATGACATTGTCTTCAGGGCAACGAGTCAATCTTTAGCTAAGGAGTTTGCAGATCTCATGCACCGTCATTTTGAGATGAGCATGATGGGTGAGTTAAAGGTTTTTTTGGGAATTCAAATTACTTAATTGGAGAGGAATTTTTATTGCTAAAACTAAGTATGCTAAGAAGCTAGTGACCAAATTCGGGTTAGAAAATACAAAACATGCTAGAACTCCTATGAGTACAACTACCAAATTAGGAAAGGATATTCCAGGAAAAAATATTGATTAGACACTATATAAAAGCATAATTGGTAGTCTTTTATACTTAACTGCTAGTAAACCAGACATTGCATTTAGTGTGGATGTATATGTTAGGTTTCAGTCTGAACCTAAGGAGACACATTTGTTTGCCGTGAAATATATCATAAAATATGTCAATGGCACAGTTGATTTGGGTATCCGCTTTACTTATAACTCGGGTGCTATCATATCGGAACACATAGATTCTGATTGGGTAGGTTCATGTGATGACAGAAAAAGTACCTCAGGTGGTTGTTTTTATGTTGGAAATTATCTAGTTGCTTGGCATAGTAAGAAATAAAAATCGAGTACATTGTTGCGGGTAGTTTTTGCTCTCAGTTATTGTGGATGGAATAGATGATCAAGGATTATATCATTGAACAAGATATTATGGTATTTTATTGTGACAACATGAGTACTATTAATATATCGAAAAATCCTGTTCAACACTCGTGTACAAAACACATTGATATCCGACATCATTTTATACAAGAGTTAGTTGAAGACAAAGTAATCGCACTGGAACATGTTGAGACGGAGAAATAGTTAGTGGATTTGTTTACAAAACCTTTGCATGTACAGAGATTTGAGTATCTTCGTACTTCTTTAGGGATTTGTTTTTTGGACTGATTTCTTTACGAATTTGTGTTTGGTTTGCGTGTTTTTATTCTTTTAGATTTTTCTTTTACTCTGAATTTTTTTTTTTTTTGGTTTCAGTTCTAGATTGTATATATGTTATTTGTTGAGAGTTTCTTTTTTAAAAAAATGGTGCACTTTTAGATTCAAAAATATACTCTTGACATATAAATGTGACTTTTTCTTGATTGAGTTATTATAGTCAATTTTGTCATCTTGTAATATATTGTGTCATTTCTGATTTATTCATTCTCTCGACTTATATAATAATTAAATTAAATTTAATGCACTCATAACGTGTGTATATTCTTGAGGGAGCATGACATCATGAAATATTTTCTTAGATAGCTCACTATTGACTTTGATTTGCACAATTTGACCTCATACTTAGTCATCAGTAATGTGTTCATAAAAAATCAATGAAAAGGGCTACAATGAGTTAGTGTGAAAGCCATCTTATTTAGAGTCCAGTTTGACTTAGTACATTGCTTGAAAATTTTTTAAAAAAAAGAGGGAGATATATGCAAATATCTACTTACACATTGTTCAATATGTATTAGGGGGAGTAGGTTGTATTTAAATTGCTTAGTGACTGGACTTTCATTATTGTGTTTGAATTACTTAGTGACTTGTATTAGTACTGATTTTATTTGCATTGTGCTGAATGTTTTGGTTAATGTATCTACTATTTTTAAATTTGTATGATCTTACTTCAAGTTATTTTTACTTAATCTTGAATTGGTATGTTTTTTAGTTGCAGAGATTGAAGTGTTATAACTTTTAGACTTGTTGAACGCTCATTTAGGACTCTTTGTAATTTTTATAAACTAGATATTTTGTCACAAATTGCCAAAGGGAGAGATTGTTAGGTTTTTAGTGTTTGCAATGTGTACAAAATATTCTAAGTGTTTTTATACATGTCCATGAGCATTTATACAAGTCTAGAAAGTATTTGGAATGAAGAATTTTGCAAAATCAAAGGAAAAAGGTTTTCACATTCACACCGTGTTCGAACGCGCTCTCAAGAGTTCAAATATACAAAGAGAATACATTTAGGCCATCCGAACATGAGCACAGGCGTTCGCACATACAAAGAGTGTTGTTTTTGTGTGTTCGAACGCAATCAAAGGCTATTCGAACACACCCTACATACGTTCATAGCACGTTCGCACATATAGCGGAGTGTTTTTGCGCATTCGAACGCAACCTGTGAAAATCAAGCCACCGCGTTTGAATGCACTTTGACCCGTTCGAACGTACTTGAGAATAAGTCAGGCCGTCCGAATGCACTCGGGCCGCATTAGAACACACTCGGGCTGCGTTTGAACACACCTACGTAATATGCAATTTTTGGACTTTCGTGATTACATATATGACTTGGATTTGGCTCTATCTTTGGTACATATAAAAGCATTGTGAAGCCCTAACTCTAGGGTGGTTGGTGAAAGCAAATTGAAGGAAAATTCTTGAGGTTACATCAATCCAACAAGGTCCGACTCTTCTACATGGCATTAAACTTTCGTCTTAAGGGCTATCTAGACGAAAGATCAATCTCGAGGGCTACTGAGGTTGGATATCAATCACAAGAAACGATGAATCGTAGGTTCCAGCGAGCAAGACTGAGAGGAACAAAGTCATAGAGATCGACAGATTGTTTTGTAAGTCAGTCTTATAATATCCATTATTCTAGTGATTGGTTTTGATCCGAGTTTGGATCCGTTGTCTTTTCCTGTTTGGGTTTTTCCATGTTAAAATCTTGGTGTTCATCTTTGCTTTTATTCTTTAATATTTCTTCTATTTTTTACTTAAGCAAAGGAGTGATATCATTACCTAGAGTTTAGATACATTCGTGTGTCTAGGTGTTTTTTCAGAGTGGATATTAGGGTTATGGATAATAATGAAGATGAGGGTGGATGATTGATGTTGTTTAAGTGATAAAAACGAAGAGAAAGAAATGGTCGAGATCTTAAGAAAGAGGGAAGACTCGATAGACGAGGGATATTAGAAATTAGGAGAGATCTTGCCAACGGAAGAGGTGGTGCTAATTGGTAAAAAGAGAGGAAGGAGATTACGATAGAGAGATTTGAGAGAGGATAGAGGAGGAAAGAAACCAATATTCATCAAGCATAATAATTCTGGCTGCCCTCCAAAGGCTAGCCAATAAGCCAAAATAATAACTATTTACCTTAATTCTAGTGGACTCTCGTCGATCACATTCGAACGTGCCCGACCGCGTTCAAACGCACAGATGGCATTCTCTGTCGATGCGAACTTGATGTAGACGTTCGAATGCGGCCGTGTTCAAACGTAAATTTCGCGTTCTCTAGTTTTATGAACCTGATGCAGTCATTCGTAAAGGCATTCGAACTCGCCCCTTTCTGCTTTCGAATGTGACCAAAAGATTCTAACAATGTGTATCACGGTAATAGTGTATTTTAAAGAAAATTCAAAATTAGAAATTATTTGGATAAGCGTGAGAGACAAGTTTTTATATTCATATTTTGTTTTATTAATGCAGAAAAATTAGTAGTAATTTCCTTTATTAAATAAAAATCTGTTTAAATATGTTTTGTTTTTATATTCATATTTTGAATGTTTATGATCTCTTTTATAGGTATATTTTATTGGGTTATAAAAAAAACAGTGATCAGTTAGATATTCATAATTATATATTATTGGTCCATGTAAATATTTATTTACTATTAGAATTTATGATTAAGAATTAGAAATTTATTTTTAGAATAATATTTTTTTAGATAATGAGACGGATTGGATTTTTTATATTTACTCTATTTCGTTTTCATTTAAATAGGATATAAAAGTTAACATGATATTAGAGGTTGTATGAGTTTTAAATTACTTGATTCAAAATACATTGACATCTATGCATTATTATACTTATGTATAATGAATTCTTGATAAAAGTTATGAATCTAGAACTATATGATCATGATTTGATTTGGTTTGAGTCAATATAATTTATACTGATATCTCTAGAGTTTTACTGAATTGAAATTTTGCAAAATTTCTTTCCCAACTCCATATTTCTCTTCTCTTCTCCTTTACTATTTTTTCACTATTTTAGTTTGATCTTATGGCTCCTCAGCAATGGTGGAAGATAAATTCTTTGGTGGTTTCAAGTAATAAATATTATGACTAGTATGAACTATTTATTTTTTTCTACAAGTTTATAGTCATTGCATCATTATCATACACCTACACTGATCTAAAAAAAATGTGAGTTACTGATTTTTCTAAATGTACTAGATAGATGTAATATAGTTGCACTTGCCATGGAAATAATTTCAGTATAATATTTCTCTAAAATATTTGATAGTTCTATATATTTTTTTAAATTAGTCATTTTAAAGACACATTATATCAAATAACTCAATGTCTTTATTAGAGTATTATCAGATGGGATCTGGTACGACTGTGTCAAATAAAGGCAATTCAAGCTGTCCCTCTCGGGCTTACCGCCCATGACGACCTATTCGTTCAGTTGAGCAAACTAGGGAGATGTCAAACCAAACTCCTTGTCTTCAATGGCGACGTTAGTGAGCTGGTTAAAATGCATGGAGTGAGTGTGAAAAGCTTCATGAGGCAGAGGGAGAATGGCATAAGTCTTTCGCTGTTGAGGTGCAGTTCTAATGTAATGAGGGATTTCCAACCTGAGATTGTAGAAAGATGGTCAGGTAATAAGAGTGGAAATAAGTTCAAAATATGTATAAAAAGTATTAACTACTTTTCTACTTAGTGATAACTACACAAAAAAGGCCAACAATATGGTATCTACTAAGGAATGTGAGTATATAAAATTATTTACAGCTGTTTGAATTTATGATACGATTCGGACTTCACTGATGTTGTCTTGAGCTTCGATTCACTTTAGGAGTATTTTTGTTTGATGTTTTAGTGTTTAATTTCCATTAAAATAAGTTTTTTGTAAATCGCGTTCGAACGCAGGTGGAGTGAGTTCGAACGCGGTTTGTGAACAGGGTTGTGAACGTGGGTGAAGAGAGTGCACTGTGCGTTCGAACGCGGTGCGTTCGAACGCACTGTGAACGCCTACATCGCATTCGCAAATACCGACAGGCGCGTTCGAACGCTTGCATCGCGTTCGCAAATCTAGAGGAACGAACTCGGTGAGTTCGAAAGCAGTGCGTTTGAACGCGGTCGGGCGAGTTCGAATGCGGTCGACGAAAATTGTATTGTTAGGGTTAATTTGAGTTGTTGGTTAGCCTCTAAAAGGATGTGGATGGCATCCAAAGTCATTATTGATTATTGAGAATTGAGTTTTGTCTTGCCTCATTCGTCTTCTTCGCTCCCGTTCTCTCAATCCCCGGCGATGCCGCTTCTAACCTCCCTCGACCGGCTATCACCCTAGTCCCTTAGGGGTGGCCCTCTCCTCCCCCTTCTTCCAATCTATCCAACACTTACCCTAACCCTTCCATCAACCATAACCCTTCCACCACCACTTTTCACCGATGCCACCCCATTAACGTCGGTCCACCTTCAACCTCCATTACCTAGGATCACGTGCCTCCATCCACGAATGCAAAACATACCACCTTGACCTTTATCCATTAATCGGACGATATCTTGAGATCCCCATATCCGATTCGCCTGAAACGAGATTTATTGGAAAGCTCTTTTTCTGGGGCTACAACATATAAAAATTTCATGTCGATCTGACAGCGGCATATTTCGGGATCTTATTTCAAAGTTCCGTGCCAGATCTAGTTCAGATCAGGAAATTGAAAAAGATCGAACCTTAGCCTAAGGGGAGATCATATCAAGTTTGGTATTAGAGCTCCATAGCCAGAGGCGAGATCGTATCAATTTAATAAATACATTTATTTGTGCAGGCACATATTATAAATGAGATATACAACCAAAATAAAATTGATGGAAAAGACAACTAGAATATGATTTCTATTGAATATATCCCACAACAATGAGAAATGTATGTATTTTATTTACTTTTTTATCTTATTCTATCTAAAGTTTTATTACTCATTATTATGAACTTATTAGTTATACAACCTTACATGGGTAGATAATATTATGATGTATTTGTTTTATAATATGAAGATTTCAAACAATAAAATTTACAGTGTGACTTTCACCAGCAAGATATTATAAAAATCAGAGAAAAGATAACTGTTGGATTGTCTATGGCCGGTTGATGCATAATTTTAGGGTACTATTATAATATTTATGGTGTAATATACTCAATAATGATTTATTGTTATTACAGTTAAGTTGTGTTATTATGTTGTTATGATTTATTGTTTTATCTTAGTGGTGATTTTAGTGATAATTTATTATATAACACACTCAATGATAATTTTAGTTTTTATTCTGAAAATTAATGGAAATTCTTGGAAGAGAAGTGCATTCATATTGTTAAACAAATGGAGATATTTTAGTTTATTTAATGATATTGTGTTATTCTTTAATGTTTTGTATAGCATCGTTGTTTAATTTATAAATGATAAGTAAATTTATTTTGTCAAACAGATGCAAATATTTCAATTTTTGCGGATATGTGTTGTATAGTATAGTAATATTTTAATCTTCTTTTAAATGTCATTTAAATCCTAGAAGATGAGTGTATTCATTTTGTTAAACAAATGCAGACCTTTTTATTTGTGTTAATATGTATTGTATTGTGTAATAATATTTTGTCTTTTTTTTAAATGTTGTATAATAGAAGATGAATACATTCATTTTGTTAAGCTAATGCGGACCTTTTAATTTGTGTTGATATATGTTGTATAGTATAGTGATATTTTGGTTTTCTTTTAAGTGTTGTTTAGTTCCTAGATTATGAGTGCATTTATTATGTTAAATAGATGTAAACCTTTAAATTTGTGCAGATATCTATTGTATAGTATAGTGATATTTGGTCATCTTTATGTGTTGTATATTGTGTTGTTCTTTAATATTTTGTTGGTTAGGAAATAGTTGACTAAAACATACATTTTGCATATTCTATGTGTTTACATTACATAGGTATGATGCATGTCATTTTTTGTTAAGTTTTGATGTATACTTTTTAAATAACTACAACGTAAGTTAGTGCATATAAGTTATATAGGTGATGCATGCTATTTTTTATTAAGTCTTGATACGTTAACTTGTTTAAAATTACAACGTACATTTTGTATAATCAATGCGTATAAGTTATATAGGTGATGTCTATTAGTTTTAATGAAGTATCGATTCGTACCTTATTTAAAATTGCAGCATACATATCGTATAATCGATACGTATAAGTTACATATGTGATGTGTGCCGATTTTTATAAAGTCTCGATGCATACCTTGTTTTAAAATTGAATCATACATTTTGCATAGATGATGCGTATAAATTACAGAGATAATAGATGACATTTTTTAATAAGGATAATTCTCTTTTTACCCCTTGAATTATCACCGATTTCTACAATCACCCCTTGGTACACTATGACCTTCTGAACTATCAAAAATATCTAACTTGACCCCTTTCGTTAGGGTTCCATTACCCATTTTTGTCTATAAATTGTCATGTGCTAATCACGTGACAATGAAATGGCCAGAATACCCTTATATGTATGTGACAACTTAACATAGGCTCTTATAATGACCAAAATACCCTTAGATAGCCAATTAAAACCCTCTCTTCTTCTCCAATGTTACCTGAGCTTGATTCTCATCACTTTTCTTCCAAGGTCTGTTGCATCCCATCCCCTTCTCTAATATTTCCAACTCCCCACCTCCCAACTCCATAATTTTTTTTTTCGTTCTTCAAGCTCCAACCTCCCACCTCCACCCCCTACACCATTAAGCTTCTCTCCCTACTAGACATCATGGCATCTTCAAGCTCTCTAACTAATAGCATTGATAGTCAAAGAAGGCCACACCCTTCAACCGAAGTGGTATGCCATTGTGTAATGATCGCTGCACTTCAAACAAGCTTCACGGAGAACGATCATGGTAGGAGATTCCTTAGATGTGCCCATTTTAAGGTTAAATTTCAATTCTATAATTTGATATTTAGGTTAAGTTTTCACCTAAATTTTAAATATGTGCAGAGATCAGGTTGTGAATTTTTTTTTGTTGGATTGATCCACCTATTTGTCCAAGAGGAAAAGAATTTGCATAGATTTTATTAAATAGAAATACTGAGCTACAAAAGAGAGAAGAAGACATGCTAAATAAGGTAGAAAAGATACAAATGGAGAACAATGAACTACATAATCAGTTGATGAGACTAGATGAAGATAATCAGAAATTATCATTAAAAATTACTCACTATCAAAGACAGAAAAGGAGGATATTTATCATTTTTTTTTATTTCTAGTAGCTTTTATTTTTTGGGTATGCAATTTGTAAAGCAAATTGTCATCTTGTAATATGTCAAATGTATAATATAATATTAATACTGGACTATGATGTCGGTACTGTAATATGTATCAAATGTGTAATATGATGTTAATATTGCAATATGTAATTTTCATTTTTATACAAGCCATCAGATTGCATTGTTTAAAAATTATAAAAACTATCAAATATTTGGTAACAAACAAGGCCAAACAATTAAATTCAATCCAAACCAAACTATTCAGATAAACCAAACTATGAAAATAAATCACCTTAATGAAACCAAACCAAACTATTCAAATTGTTGGTAACAAACAAGGCCAAACAATTATATTCAATCCAATCATTATCAACCTGTCATACAATTATAACTAATTCCAAAATATATGTCATACATCCAAAGTATATCATCTAAAATACATGCAACATCACTAATGAGTACCCAAAAATATTATGACTCCAGGATTAGCGCCTACCACAAGTAGACCCCTTTCTAGTAATACTTGTGGATACTTGCAAGTGTTTAATGACAATTGAATTGTATTAAGTACATATGAAGTAAAATTCAGTGTATCAAATAAATTTTGCTAAAGTTAAAAAAGTACCTGTCCTTTATTAGCTGTTCTTGCGGCAAAAAACATTGCACTTCCTAATCTTAGGCTCCTTTTTGATGGAATTTAAATTATTTTTTATAAGTAAATAGTAAACTGCTAATGTAAATAAATACCTATGCTTGGTACAAGTTGCCTTGTTCAACAGTTTTCTTTCTTGGTACTATTGCTGAACTTGTATTATTGCTGTTGGAAGTGAGGATGAAGATGGTGCTGGAACTGAGGCTGCTACTACTGCTAGAATTGAGGCTACTACTGCTGCTGATGATGAAGATATTGCTGGAACTGAGGGAGCTGCTGGAACTGAGGTTACTGTTGATGAAGCTGCTACTTTACTAGTTTGTCTTCCATATGTCCTTGCATTATGCCTAACTTGGTTGCATTTTCTACACTTAATTATGGTGTGGTATCTTCTAATAGTATTTGAATTTTTTAGGTTTGTTACTTTTACTCTCCCCTCTTCTCCTCAACTTCTTAGGCTTACTAGGTGGCCTTCGAACTTTTGGTCCATATTTGGTCACAATTGGAATGTCCCCACATAGACTAATCTGGAATAAGATTGACTACATGGCTGTAGGTTCTAATAAATGTGTTTTTATGATAGTAAGAACTAACATAATCTTCTGGTTGACTTCCATCAAAAAATATAGATGACACAGCATGAGAACAAGGAATGCCACTTAAGTCTCATTCTTTACATGTGCACATGTGCCCTTGTAGGTCAATAATATAACTCCAAAGAGTTGAAGTATTTGTGACCTCAAATACCTTATTCTCTGAATAAAGCATATGACAATGTCTTGCAAGTGCCTTCTTTTTCTCCAATTTTTTTTTAATTTTAGCAAACAATTTCTCATTAAATTTTTTTCCAACTTCCAGTTGTTGTTGGAATCTTGACATCCGTTGTGTTCTTATCATCTCCATCATTGTGATAATTGATTTATCCCTAGCATCCTTAATGTAAACATTGAATGATTCGCTACAATTATTTACAATTCTTGAGCACTTCGCTCTTGTGCTAAACATGCTCCTTGCCTAATAGCACGATTCCTCTTTCATCAGCCAATTCCATGCATTATTGTTCCTATTTTTCAACAACTCCATTTGATGTTCAAAATCTCGGACTGTGTAAGCTGATGCTGCTCCTCACATCAGGTCCCTATATTCCTTTCCTTTAAAACTTTTACCAAAATTTGCATACATATGACGCATGCAATATCTATGCTCCACATTAGGCATGAAGTTCTCAAATGTTTGAACCAAGCTCTATAATGTAAACATATAATCAGCTGGTTCATTAACAGTACCAGAAATACCAACTCTAAAGTTAATATATAAATAATAATATAAACCTTCAATTCTAAACTTCATGCCTAACAGTAAACTATATACATGTAAAAACTAACATACATATAAAAATTAATATAAACTAACCATATAAACATAAACTTAAATAGAAAACAAAAAAAGTAAATAGTGAATTTATACCTTTTGTTTGTAACTAATAAAACACCACTATTTCTCTTCAAGCCTCCCAATTAGTGAAATCCGATTCTCCAAAACCCAAGTCTACCTATCTCTACGATTGCTACAATAGGAATATTTTATTGTTTCCATCTCTATCAACTGCATGAATAAGTTGGCCACCATAAGGTCCTTTTAAGTGGCATGCATCTAGACCTATTATGGGCCTACAAACTATCAATAAACCCACTGATTTGTGTAGTATATGATACAAACAATCTTTGGAACATTGTGACATTTTTCAAGATAGCCCTATCAACTTTCAACATGGCAGTACTCCCTGGATTCTTTGCTCTTATTATTTCACAATAATCTCTCAATCTCATATATTGCATAGAATGATCTCCTTCAATGACCTTAACACCCTTCTTCTTAGCTCTATCTACTTGTTTAGTAGAAACATCCAACATCCAATACCTTAAAACTATCCTCTTAATAGACCCAACACTCCATTCTGGATTATCCACTAATTTATTTAAATATTTGTTTGAAAGCCAAGTACATATGGCACTATGATTTGTATACATCCTACCACAAGTATGAGGACCTCTCAAATTTTTAATTTGAAAAGTACTTTTGTGCCAAATAGGAGATGCATGATATCTAAAACCACAACCCCTCTTACATACCTACGTAATTCTACTTGTTTCATTTTTAATAAACTTAAACTCATAATATTTCCTAATATGATACTTCCTTAGAAAATAAAATTCATAAACTCATTGGGTGTGGCAAATTTCATCCCATTTTGAAGGTTGGGTTTTTATATATCTCTTTCTCCTTTAAATTTTGGAAAGTCAAGCTTGCCACATTCATCATTAGAACTATGCAAGCTACGCATGTCATCACTACTGTCATCTTCTTTATTTATCTCATTACTTGAGCTATCTATCCAAAGGATGTCATCATATTTTATCTCATCAGTGCTATATTCATCATCTTCATTCACATTATCTTTATTCCCAACTAGTTCACTGCCAGCTAGTTCACTCCCAGTTGATTCATTTACAACTAGTTCATTCACAGCTAGTTCATTCATAGCAGTGGTTTGAGTTAATGATTCTTTTTCAGTAAAAGCAATCAATGTTGTAGTAGTTTGACTTAAAGCTCTTCTATTATTCACAAAATACATATCAATACTTTATAAATCTAGAATTGTATTAAACATATGAAGAATATCTTTATCATGAACTATCTCCACTAAACCCTTATCCAACGATGTCCTTGGCAGTAAATATATTTTATAAGTAGGTGAGCAACCAAATTGAACTGCTATATCCATAAATTCAATAGCTAACATTTTATCTAAGTTTACAAAAGAATAAGATATCTTCCTACCTATGTAGTGTTTCTTGGGATCATGCAGCATCCTACCCCCATAAAATATCCTCAAGTTACGTCTGCAATCAGCAATTTGCCATACAAAGAATAATAAAATTAATTATCTAAATCACATTACATTACATGGGACCACATAACATGTAGAAAAATATCTTGTCTGCCAAAGAGGAGCAGAAGTTAAAGCTTTAATATACCATAGGACCCATTTCTACAATTATGAACAAAGGTAATTATCAATTTACACTATAATTAAGGGCAAGGGACTACAATGGTAGGGTTTGGGCAACAGATCCGTAATAGCAATTTACAATTACACATATGCGCACAGTTGGGGGCCACGATAAAAAAATTCATGCCCTAGAAAGAATATAAAATAAACTAAAGGTTTCGAGAAAGGGAATATCTTACTTGACACCATTTGTCGTCTATTCTTCTTTATAACCCCTACAAATAGTTGAGAGCAGCTACTTTAGGTGGAGATATGGAGTAGTGGAGATATGCTCGGAATAGTGGAAATAAGAGATGAGTAAAGCTCAGGGTAGGGATGTGCTCGGGACAGAGAGAGGAGAGAGGACAACTCGGTATGGGAATGCTGCTCGGAGTAGTGGAGACAAGAGAGGAGGATAGCTCGATATGGGAATGTGCTTGGGATAGAGAGAGGAGAGGAGGTGCCGGAGTGGTGGGGACAAGAGAGGAGAAGATTGTCGGAGTGCGAGAGAGGAGAATGAAAAAAAATTGGGGGCAAAAGGGGATTAGGGCAGAGGGAGGGCGATGAAGGAATTTTGAAAAATATAATTTATATTTAATTTTAGCTCTGCCACATAACTATCCCGACATATTAAGTGGGAAGGGCAACTTGGTCAATTCATCGATTCTATCAACGGCGTTAGGGGAGTGGGATATCTCTAATAGTTCAAGAGGTCATGGTGTACCAAAAAAAAGTTTAGGGGGTCATTATGGAAATTGGTGATAGTTCAAGAGGTGAAAAGGGAATTACCCCTTTTTTATATGGAATTTGTTATGAAGTATCAATATGTATCTTGTTAAACCTGGCAGCATATATTTTACATAGTCGATGTGTGTAACTTGCATATCCCACATATTTTTGTTTTAAATATGTGATTGTTAATTTTCAAATTGATTGATTTCAATTCCTATTTAAATCATGTTAATTTTTTAATAGTATTTATTTTATTTCTTAGTAAAAAATTAATAGTTTCTTTTGTTTGGTTTTGGTGATTTTTGCCCATATTTTATATACTCTTTGAGAATAATTTACATAAGTAATGTGCATAATTTTTTACTAAGTTTTGGTAGATACCTAAACTATTATGAGGAAGATGAACAATGACCAAGATGGGAGAGATGCTGAATCGAGAAACTATTTTCTAAACTTGCCAAATGAGATCATTTTAAAGGAGAATGAGTATTTGAATTATTACTAATAAAAACAGAAGATGGAAAAAGAATGAGAGGAAGAACATGGCAGAAACATGCTAAAGAGAAGGACACAAAAGTCTTTTTATTTTAGTTTGTTAGGCCTAAATTAGTAATAATTTGGCAAGCGTTAGTTCTATTAAAAAAAGTTAAAAGCATCCATGCAAAACATCATGAGTTTTGAAGGCTATCCAAGCAAATTAAAATTTAAAGGATACTAAATGAGTTTTTAACCAAACTAGCCAACTTCTAAACTTTCTTTTTATTAAAATAGACCATGCCCAAACTTAATATTGAAAGGGATATGTTTCACTATAACTATCACTAAAATGCTCATGAGATCGGTGTTTTACTTTGAGATAAAAATGCCGACAAGTTTAGCATTTATATATGTGAACTAATGCAATAAAATACTCACATTATCAGCTTTTATATATATATGAAGCGTTGAATTTATCAACGATTTATTTAAAACTTTCTAGATAAAACACTAACATATTTAGCTAAGTCTATATATATATATATATATATATATATATATATATATATATATATATATATATATATATCACACTTGGAATATTAATCAGATTGACGACTTATATATTAGAAAAAGATATTAAACTTGTTAGTGTTTTATCTTCTTAAATAAAACATTATTAAGCATTTGACAAACTCCTTTTTGCGAAACAAACTCTTTTGGTATTAACTTAGGGTGATATCTTTTTGTAAAAAAAGTTTGAACTAGGGTTAGATTGGTCAAAAGCTCGACAAGAAAGTATATCCATGCATATATGTCTGGACAAATTCCTTGATTGTTTGGTGATGCTAGCGGTGCATATGTTGATGCAAATAACCCGAAATTAAAAGAGATAATTATATATCCAAATTAAAGCTTTTGGAAATTAACGTAAGCTCCTCCCCTTTATTCCGGCCTAACATGGCATCTCCTTGTCCTTCAGATGGAATCGCAACATAAACAAGTGATATGTCCGGTCACCAAGTACGTACTACTTTTATAGACGTACAACAAGAGAATCTTTTGTTATTTCCTTGTTTGATTAGAAACCTAAACCACTGCCCTCATCCACCAATCTTTTCTGGCCTCTTTGCATGATAACCAGACCCAGAGGAGACTCAAAAAGAATCTTTGTTTGGTTTACCCATCATTTGAAGCCAATATATATATATAGTCGTACTTCAAAGTTGGTGGTTGATGCCTTGATCTTGACAATGCTTTGATTATATTGGTGGGTTGTTTTGATATCATTCTATGGAACCCAATTTGATTATGGCAGGAGATATATATAATCTTTATCTCACAATAATTGAGGAAACAATGATTGTAATCTCTCTCTCTCTCTCTCTCTCTCTCTCTCTCATAACTCTCGTTCTTATTCTGTAATGTAGGTGTTCAATCCATTACTTGTCCAGCTAGAGTTGGTGACATACATGTATTGACTGTTTCAGTTGAACCAAAAGCTAGAAGGAGAAATTTTTTAATTCACTCAGAGAAGAACTATCATTCTCAACCTGGAAGGTCTGATCTTTCATGCCCAGACATACAGAATAGTTGTCACTCCATCCTTTTTACTTTTTGTTTTGACCTCTTCTTTTTTCATATGTCTAAATCTACAGCCACTTTTTATTTTTATTATCTATTAAACATTCTATCATTAAAATCCATCATAGAGACAAACCAACTTCCAAGTTAAACTAATACAGGGTACTCAATTTACTTATATATCATTACATTTCTATACCCGTTAGTAAAATCTATTTAATTTACTAAATTAAAGAAATCATCTCAAACCTTTTTTCGCCAATTATGCTCCTCATGTTCACTAATAAAAACCCTCCGAAACATTTCCTCTCCAGTTATACTCCTGCCATTCACTAGAGAAAATCATTCTAAACTTTCCTCTAAATTTTCCTTCCCAATCATGCAATTCTTAAAAATGAAGTTGTTATGGGTGCTCTCAGTCACAATCATCTCTAAAGTGATTTTCCAATGGACTCTTCTTTCTCTTATTCTTTCTCAATTGACTCTTCTTAGGGGTGAAAATGGATCAAATACAAATCATAGTGCTCAACCCACATCCAGATCAATATTTTTTGTCTGAATATGGATATTGTACGGGTAGCAAATTGAAAATCATATCCTAACTAAACGGATACGGATAATCTTCAGATACAGATCGGATAATTTTTAAGTATGGATCAGATAATTATTGGATACAGATCAAATCAGCATCGGATATTTGATATGGATTGGATCTTAAACTGATGCCACTGACTCCTAAACATGTACATTAAACTAATCACTCTTCTAGTCTAACATTCTTATTAGTCTAACAATATTTGAAGGTAAAAGTACTCTTACTAGTCTAGCAATTTTTGAAAACTAATTAGTCTTCCAAGTTGTGAAAAATATCAGACAAGAGGAGGAGAGAAAAAACTAACTGCAAATTGAACAAAATTAAGATAGATCACTGGTTCAACACATGCCAAAAAGAATTACCTAACTTAATAACTGATTGAAAAAACTATATGCTCCATTTTAAATTACCTAACTAAAGAAACATATGTCTAATTAAAATATAGATATGCTCCATTCTATTACTCAAGAAAAAAAAAGATCAAAATTCATAGACTTGCAAAGTACAACATAAAAATACATTCATTAATGTATTGTGTATTAAGAAGATGCTTCAAAAGAACTTTCAAAAGAAAGTGAACTGAGAAAGATGATAATATCACATATGAGAATTTGATCTTTGAAATTCTCACAAAGCTCCACAAGCAAAACCAATCCGCCCTTGAACAAAGATCAAATTCTCGGATACTCCTAAGATTTCTAAGATGGTAATATCACATCTAAGTTTTATGAGAATTTAATTTGAAAATCATAGTAATATCACATCTAAGAAACAAAAGGATTTGTCTACCAATAGTGGAAGCTAACCATGAAGGGAGGGGTCTCTTAAAGTGAAAGTCGACCCCAAGGTAGAGAGGCAGAGATAGAGCTTGGCGACGAAGGTAGATATATGGTCAAACGGAGCTTGGCGGAGAAGTGGAGGCAAAGCTTGGTGGAGAAGCAGAGGTAGAGCTTGGTGAAGAGGAAAGGGAGGCAATGGTGAAGAGGTAGTGGCTTAGTGATGGAGGAGATGAAGTGTAACGCTCCCGTCTGGCACGGGCATGTACACGCCCACGCACCCACACGGCACGTATGGTACACGCGACAGGTCAAGTGGGATCCATCATGCACAGATACTCCCCTATGCTCAAATAATCTATCACTAAATAAATCATACTATTAATCCAAATAACCATGTTAACGTATGAATATCCAAGTCTACAATAATATACACTAGACCATAAAATAAATCATGACATCATCAAGTTAAACCTATTAACAAATCCATATCTATATCCACAACAACTATACTAGATAGCTACATAATCTGACAGGGCCTACATAGGCCACGACAAACCATCAAGATTCAAGTTATAACCACTAACACACGAGTAGAATATAATTCGACATGTATTATACAAATCATCATCTACTACAATAGAGTATAAATATCAAATAATTGTATAACTTAATTTCTATATAAACTATCATCTATACCATCTCGCATCTATAACTCACCTCATCATCGCTCTCCTTAGGATATCTCAAGTCGTTACCACATACCCTAATATTTGGGGGTTTAGAAAAAAATAAAGAGAGTGATGAGCTAAAAGCTTACTGAATAAACTTTACCTTAAATCAGTGATGTCAAATATAAAGTAAATCACGTACTGGATAATATGAATCAGAAAGAAGCATGATGTCATGTATGAGTATGTGTATATATATCCTCGATAAAATATATATAAATGAAACCAAGATTATCTCATGAATGAGCATATTATATCCTCAACCAAGAATATATCTCATGATGAAATTATAATATAATATTACTGAATATAACAACATATGAGTTATAATAATCATGATATAGTGATACTGGTCACATCAATGATGATGCATGATGCATTCAACTACTAGATAATCATATATGTCAAAGCCAGATATAATCCACTAATCTCTCATTATCATAATCATCTATCTCAACTCTGAATATCAACCACTAAGTTGGACCATGGTACCCGGCCCTAAACTCGTTAGGCATCATGCCACAAGCTCAGAGCATACTCTATCATACGCTAAGGATATCTCTGGAGATAAATCATACCCTGCCATACGCTAAGGGTATTTCAGAAGATAATCATACCTTGTCAAACACTAAGGGTATCTCACTAAGTAAGCATACCCTACCGTATGCTAAGGGTATATCAATGATAGTTGTACCCTGTCATACGCTAAGAGTACAACCATCAGCCATCACCATACTCTTTCATACGCTAAGAGTATGTCCAGTACTAGTCCGGATTAAAAACTGTTCCAGCCATCACATCACATACACATATATTTCATGATTTTCTATACATGATCTATCATATGCATATATCTAATATTACAACAGATCATGCAACACAGACATTTAGGTGGTAAAAAAGCCAAGAGAAAGATGATGCAATGCAGACTCCAATCATGTATCTAACACATGCATACTCCTACTAGATATCATCTCGACATAAAATTATAATAGTATAGTCATCTCCAATTATTTCTATATATCACCAATGTACTCATATCCCATATCAGCCTAATCAAATACATTATAAAATATGCTCGACTGAAATCATCTCTAGATAAAGTCATATAATTATGTTGGAGGCCAAAACATACATATACATAATTATATAATATATCCTAATTTAAGAAAAGTGTCTAGAGGATAAGACTACTCACATCTGATCAGAAGACACGAAACATATATTCCTCACACCGTCAATCAACCGTATTCATCGCTAGCAAGGTCTACGGGGTCTCAAATAATGGGTTCGGGATCTGAAAATATTTAAGTAGTATGATGTTAGCCGTTTATCCAATTAGAATTAATTCATATAAAATTTGATAATTTATTAGGTTTTAATGTTATAAATATACTATTATTATTAGAAAGCTAGTGATGAAATAAGATTAAAAGGGTTACTCTTTTATGTTTATAAAAATAGTGAAAATATGTAATTATAAAATAAAAGGCTAAATATGTCTAATTGTACATCAGAATATAAGTGTAGACAAAATGTAATTACAACTAATTTATCATTCTATATAATATAAGAGATAAGCAAATAATGGACAAGCCTATTATTTTATTCTATACAAAATAGTATAACTAAACCAATAGAATTACATACTAACTATATATATAAATAATGAATATTAGGATATATTAATAAATCTCACGGCTATAATTAATGAAGCTAAAATATTAATCTATCATATGCAAGTAAGCTTATATGTAAGTAAAATAGATATATTTAGGTGTTTGTAATATAATTAATCATTAATTATACTAATTATAATTAGATAATAATTATATTACCAAATATATATATAACAATATAATTAACTGCCTAATTAGACTAAATGCATTAGTTAACATAAAATCCTTAATTAACAAAAAAAGAAAGAAAGAAAAAGAAATAAAAGAGACAAAAAAAGAAACAACTACAGTATTGGGCTGAGTCCAGCACTATAGCTAGGGCTGTCAAAATAAACGATCGACTCGGGCTCGGCTGAAGCTCGAGTTTGACTCGGCTCACTTAGAGATGAGCCGAGCCCGAGCCATCAAAACCGGCTCGAAATTAATTTCGAGCCAAGCCTGAGCTAGAGCCGGCTCGCTCTAGCTCGGCTCGTTAGGCTCAATAGGCTGTAGTAATTTTTTTGTCTAGTGGTGTAGGGTGGTGACGTTTCATCAATTCATATTTTTTTAATAATTAATAGATGAGAGATTGAGAGGTGTCTCAATTGGTGGGGCCTGCTCACGTGTAGAAACTAAGAAGCCATCTTTTACTTTTGTCCTTTATCCATCACTTTTCTAAGGCATTACAATCGAGGCTTTTAATTTTCAATGTCATACTTCAGCCTGAAATGAATGCCTAATGCACGGCCTCCATTGGCCGGCCTTGAGCCAAGCTCTCCCCCCCCCCCCCCCCCCCCCCCCCCCCGACCTCTTTCCTCTGCATCACTAAAATCGGGCATCCCTCTTCCAACGGCCGGGACGAGCTCCGTGAGATCAGGATCAAGCTAGCTAAGCTCGCGTGCTCCATGCACATGCGCTTCACCTTCCGGGGGGTCACGGTGACCCACTTCAACGACGTGCGCCCCTGGATGCTCCATGTTGGGTAGGGGGAGGCGGTCGCCGTCAACTCCGTGCTCCAGCTCCACCACCTCTCCGTTAGCCCTAGACCATAGCAGCACTAAATAACCCAATTTGGGCTGTGTCGGGTCTCATTACATCGGTTGCAGCCTAACGAAACAAAATTTGCTATGCTCCCCTCCTCCTCTAAGAAGAACAAGTACGTGCTCAAGCGAAGAGAAGAGCCCAGGAGACCAACTACTACTACAGAACCCACTAGCTTACAATGGCCATCTGAGGCCTTCATTACCGGACCTCCACCCTTCTCCTATGGGTGTAGACTCCTCAAGCTACCGCAGTGCTCGGCTTGGGCTCGATCTAGCTCTATCCAGCTCGGCTTGAATGAGGCTCGATAATAGGCTCATTTCAGGCTCGAGCTTGGCTCAAGCTTGGGCTCGGCTCGAGTTGAGCTGAGTCGAGCCCGAGCGTAATTCTAGGGTTCGAAATTCATTTCGAGCCGAGCTGGAGCCGACTCCCTCAGGCTCGGCTCATTTATACCCCTAACTATAGCAGCCATGAAAGAGGAACCGAGGAAGAAGAAAGAAAGGAAGAAGAAGAAAAAAAAGAAGAAGAAAAAGAAGAGAAGAGAAGAAAAAAGGAAAGGAAGGGAGGAGGACTGGCCGCTGGCGGCCAGCCAGCGGCCGACCTCTCAAGCCCAGAAGCAAGAAAGAGAGAGAGGGAGAGAAAGGGAGAGGAGAAAGATAAAGAAAGAGGAGAAGTAAGGAAAAGAACTCACCTCGGCGACGACGACGACGGTAGGTCGGCGTCAACAAGAGGGGGAGAGAAAGAGAGGCGGTGGGGAGGGGAAAGGCGGCAGCTGTGACGGCGACGAGGCTCGCCACAACGCGGCTGTGCGTGTGTGGCCTGCGCCCAAAGCTTGCATGGCACAAGCTCATGCCATGCAATACGAATATTTTTTTCTCTTTCTTTCTTTCTTTTTTTCATCTCTTTTTTTAATTTAATTTATTATTATTATTATTATTATTACTATTATTATTATTATTATTATTATATTTTATTTTTAGATCCGGGTTATCACATGAAGAGGGTGTAGCTCGTGGTGGCTAGGAACAGAGATAAAAGATGAATAGATGTCAAGATGAAGAAAGGTGAAACTGAGAGTTAGGGGTGAAAACGGGAGTTGAAGCCTCAACCCAACCCATTATTAATAGCCTAATGTGTGGGTCGGGTTCTAGTAGCAACCGAGTAAGGCATATAAATATATAATAAATAATTATATTATTTATAATTTATGCAAGTAAATAGATATCCGATATCTGTATCTGTATCCAAAAAATCCTACCCAACCTATATCCATATCCGTATTTGAATATTTTTTAAAAACTTGACCCATATCCGAATCGGTATCCGAGTTGGGTAGAAATTTCTAACCCGAATTCGGTCCGGTAGCGGGTTGGGTCGGAGTCAATCCAACCTGTTTTCACCCCTAACTCTTCTTCTTTCCCAATGGCTTTTTCTTCTTTTCTAATGGGCTCTTCTTGTTTGCCCTAAAGAGAAGGAAATGAGAAGAGTGAAAAATATACAAAAGATTAATAAAGTATCATAGACAATTTTAATAATTAGAAGTTCTATTTTGAAAGCAAAAATGTCATTAATTTGAGAGTTTTTGTAATGACTTACAATATAAAGAAGGGGTCGATTGATATAGATTAAAAAAAAGGGAGGGATCGAAACCAAGATAACACAAAAGACAAGTAGAGGGTGGAATAAAATTTCCAATAAATAATACTGCCAGGAACGTTCTCGTATTAACTTTTCTAGATTTCAGTTTCAAAAAAAAAATATCTAGATTTTACTAGGGACTTTATTTATCTGTTTTCCAAGAGGATCCTGGAGATGTAGGGATTATACAGTGATTTTTGAATTCTAATCCATTACATTTTTATTAGAAGTATTTTCTATTTTTATTCATTTATTAGAATGACCATTCTAGAGTCAAAAGCTATCCTTTATATTATTCAAAACATATTAGACTCATTAAAATATCTATAATCCAAAAGTGAGAAAAAATATTAAAGTATAAAATATAAAAACCGATATTCTTAAGCTTTAGAGTGACTGTGACAACACACTAAAATATAAAATCCAACTTTTTTTTTCAAACAGCAGAAAAGAGTGCTTGTTTGTAAGATGATAATAAGTGTCTTTTGACCACCTCTATTTGACCTCACAACTTATAAAGAAGTCCAACATCCAAGATAAAGTCATATATCATGAGTATATATTAATAAGGTGAAAAAGTTATATGAATAAGTCAGCTCTCAAATTGCTCGACCCAACCAGTAGATGCTAGAAGTGATTCTCACATTGATGCGCTGCCGACAAATTGGAATTAACACGAAAATAAACTGACAACTATAAGTCACAAACATGAACGCAAAAATACCATCTAGAACAATAAATAAATGAGTGGAGGCTCTTGAAAATAGAACATCCACAAAATGCTAGAATTAATGTGGATGATATGTGCTCCGATCCATTGGATGGGAATTGGCTTGATCTATCACATGGGAAACGGTTTGATCCAATCCACAATGGTCTCTAAACAGATATTATGGTAGACCTTGCAAGGGCGATTTCGAATATGTTATCAAGACCTAAATAGAGTTTTCTAATCTCAAAAATCGTAAGATTTGGCCAGTTAAATATTAAGAAATCTACCGAATAGAGGTTAAAGATCAAAAAGGACAGACAGATGAGATCTAGGTCTTGAGCTAGCTTGTGAGGATTCCATAGGTGGAGATACGAACTTCAGTGAGTAGAATAGTGAAGGGTACCGATGGTGATGAGATGGCACCAATAGGATTGGTGGTGGTGGAAGGATGTGGACATTGGTTTGGGTTTAGAGCATCAAAGAGATGTTAGAGAGAGGTGTGAGAAGGTGGGTCGTCTCCTACGTGGGCAAGAAGCATCGGCTAGTCGAGGAGGTTCAATGGTTGACGTGGGTAGCCGGTCAAGCTTGGTCGATGGTGAAAAGAAAGAAGGAAAATAAGAGAGAAATTTAGATTCAATAATCCAAGAAAATTGACTCTAAGTGTGCACCACAGATTATATAGGTGGCTACCTGCAACTTAAGTCAGTCTAGCATGATTAGGCTTAAGTCCAACTAAATCAATAAAAAATGGAACCAAACAACAATCGATTCGACTCCATGGTCTAATCTGAATTAGAAAAGTAAATAGCAAAAGCAAAGATAAAAGCAATTAATTAAAAAACTAGGGCCTTATTTGAATTTCTCTTTTCTTGCCTTGGTCGAGCCCAATGTCCTCATGCCTCTAATTGGGCTCGATCTAGTTGAGCTGTATCAATCTACCACACTTCCCTCACCTTGTCCTCAAGGTGTGAAGTTAGAAAATCTGTCTGTGATGTCAATCTTCAGTCATGAGCCATGTCAACATCGTTGTCTAGGCAACACCTATACCAACTCAGTAGTCTTAATGCCAGGTTCGGGCAAATCAATCTCTATAACTTGGCCCAGTGCTATCCTTGCTTTCAATAAGGAGATGTGGAACATCGAGTGCACTCAAATCCCCTCAAGCAAGTTGCACCAATAGGCAAATGGTCCAATCCTCTACACAACTCAAATTAGTCCAAAGAATCAGTGTGACAACTTCTAGTTTTGAATTGGGTGCAACAGTCACTTGCCAATTCAGTTGCACCACCATGAACACCATGTCGCCCACCTCAAACTCGTGCTCGCAATGGCCACAGTGGTAGATCTATTTCATCCAATTTTGGGCTAACTTCATGTGGGTCCATCAAGATCATGCCAGCCTCCATTTAGTTCGATGAAGCTAGCTGGCCAAAAGAATGCAAAATCAGCATTGATCGGCGGTAAACCACCTCGAAAGGCATCATGCCTATGCTACTATGGTGAGTGGTGTTATATGGCCACTTTGCTCATGGGAAGTACTCAAACCACTGTCTTAGATGGTCTCCCATAAAGCATCAAAAGCATCGTTCAATCCCTTAGTTCACCACTTTAGTTTGGTTATTTGACTATGAAGCCAAACTCAAGTCCAAACTGGTCTCTTGCATTCAATAGTATTCTATCCAAAATGCACCGATGAAAACATGGTCTTATTTGGTACTATAGTGCACGACATGCCATGAAGCTTTGGGACATTTTGCATAGAAAATTTTGGGCACCGTCTTGATCGAGAAACCAAAGCTAAAAATGGGGTGTACTTCCTCAACCTGTCCATCACAACAAAAATCACTAAACATCTATGTAACAATGGCAACCCTTTATAAATTTCATGGAGATGTCCTCCCAAATGTGGTCCTGGCCAAACAAAGGTTGAAGAAATCTAGCTGACTTCAAGATCTTCGTCTTCGCCAGTTGGCACGTTCGGCATGCTTGCACATGTGCCCACACATCTTTCTTTATTCTAGCTAAGGTACAACTCTATAAGATCCTCTTGTAGGTCCTCAAGACACCACCTTTGGAGTGTCATGGAAGTGCTCAAGCAATCTAGACCTCAACGACACATCCGTGAGCACCCGGATATACTCGTGATCAAGTAATATGCTACCTCGGTTATCTAACTCAGGGTGGCTCTCCGGATTACAAACCAAAATAGCCCAGAATCACCACTCTCGGGACCAAGTGTTTGAACGCATGGGCAGGGCATTCGAATGCCCCAACCCGAGAGCAGAAGACCTTCTTAGGCATTTAAACGCCTTTATCCTTGTTCGAATGCTCGACAATGAAATTTTTTTCTCACTTATTTTCTTTTTGCTTTTCTTGCATTAGGACTCTCTACGTGGGTTAGCCTATAAATAGATTCTGAGGCAACCCCTTTAGTTTATGCATTGATTATTTTGAATATTTTGGTCTTTGTCTTCATCTCTCTCACTCTCTTTTAGTCTCATTCAATGACCCAAAATTTTGGCCAATCTAGCTTTCATCTCGAGACACCATTGCTTCCTTCCTCAAATGATCGCCCCCTTTGTCCCTAACAAACAATCCAACTTCTCCCCCCCCCCCCCCCCCCCCCCCCCCTCTCTCCTTATGTTTTACCAAGTTATTAACACCTATAGGTTGTTGTCACAATTTGCCTTAGTTTACCACATAACCTTTACCTAGTGTTATCATCTATCGAACCACATCCTTTTCTCAAACCACTAGTATCAGCACGTCCCTCTTATTTGTCTTATCAATTTAGCCTACCCACATGCCTAATTCCCCCACTGAAATCATATTTTATGCCTTGCCCTAGCCTAACCACCCAAAATTTTAGGAATTGACATCCAGATCAAATAAACCCCGATACATTCTTAGCTAGAATGTACCAATCAGCCGTAATTTTCCCCTCCTATACATGTTATCGATATAGTCACACGTTTGCCAGCTTAGCCCCCAACACAATTTCAATCAGTGGTCTGCATTTCTTGCCAGCATTAGCCCTTTGGAATCTTCAAACAATCTAAAAAATTCAGTTAGTAAACGAACTAATTCAGTGGGTTTACTTGAGCTTGGAGTGAGCCTAAGTACTGTTGGTGCCATTTTCAAATAATAAGGTCTATGCACCCGGCAGCCTCACCATAGGCTACAATATCTGGCTCGGCTATGATCTCACTTTGTGAAACTGCACCACCTTGTCGTCATGTCGGAACATCATCCATATGCTACTAAAATCAAGGTCATTGGTCCTAGGCTCAGCAGACATTGTGTTCGTAGGACCACGTCATCATCTCACAAGACCGGTGGGTATAAGTCTATGGTGAGATCATGTCCTTGCATCTAAATTTCAACTCGTCGGCACAAATTCTCCTTCCGTAGCTTGGTGTGGTCGCCAATCGCCACATCAAATCAAACTGTAGGCTCAGCTTCCAACCCCATCTTATGGACCAACAGCTCATCTAAGAAGTTATGTGTACTTTTCGAGTCGATTAGGATGTATACACAATGCTTCTTGATCAAACCGTTCACCTGAAGGGTGTTCGACATGGTTGTCCTCGAGTACGTATGCAACAAAATCTTCTCTTGCAAGTCCTACATGCACTCTTCCACAGCCTCCTCATGAAGCTCTTCATCACTCTCCTCTGCAGCAAGGTCCTCCTCAACAATATCATGGTCATCAATCAATACAATGATCCCCATCATCTTCACACACCGATGACTGGGAAATGAAACGTTCATCATATCAAAAGCAAAAACTTTTGCCCTTCGCTCCACCTATTTAAGTGTGAGAGTTTGGACAGCAAACCATATGCCTCCCCTCATGTCACTAGATGGATGTAGGGTGCCCTCATCCTTGGGTAGGTCGATGATGGACTCTTACCCACAACTGAGCTCCCGGCCACTACAGTCAGCCAAGATGGGTAATGGTTGTCCTAGCTTGGCCAAGGTAGCTTTGCCTAACTCCAAAGCCCTTGATGCTTTTTCTCCATCAATATAGCATCTTCAAAAGCTTCCTCAAAAATCATAGGGCAAAGCACTTGGAGGTCCGCTTGTATGTCACTTAGCATCTTCAATAAGAAGGTGCTCTTCAACAAAGAATTCAGCCAAAACATAATGCAACAACTATTGATTCTTCCAAACTCTTATCGGTATGCAATTACTATGGTTTATTGTACCATTTTGGTAAAAAGAGCATCAAAATTCTCATAACCAGCTACCCCGAACCGCCAAGTGATGCTGGCAATGAAATCAGCCCACCAGTCGAGCCGTCAATGAGTCAAGACTAATCTATACCAATGTGACACTAGTCCTTCCAAGTGAAACCTTGCAAGCAGCACCTTAGGGTCTTCATCTGTCCCTTGGAAATTGAAAAACTCCTCAGTTTGGTAGAGCCAATCAATGGGGTATCCACCTTTGAACTTCAGGAACTTGAGCCGCAATGTTCGGCCTCGAACTCTATTATCATTGTTCAGGTTAAACTTGAGTTCAAGTCTAAACATAGGTAGGTGTGGCCCTATTTAGTGGTAGGCCCTTCGGTGCTCCAAGTCCTCTTAACGTCAATCATGTCCATCCGGTTCAACCCAATCGTCCTCCTTCTTGAACGGATTCAGGTTCACTTGGTGATCTTGCTCCCTGACGGTCGATTTGAGTAGAACCACAGCTACAACCCTATGCCCTAGAAGATGGGGTAGCAATGACTCCTGTTGTGGGGTTGTGGGCCTTATGGTGCAAGGCCCGGTGGCAATGGAACTAGCAATGGAGAGCTCAGTGGCAATGGATCTTGCTTAGGGGTTGATGGTGTCACTGTATTTGCAATGAATGTCTCAAGCACCTCATAGTTTTGTCATGTCTCAATGATCAACTCCACAATTAGGTTCTCAAGAGGGCTAGCAGATGGATTCGTGTGGCTAGGACTATCTACGATGGAGTCTATCTTATCGTTTCCTCAAATTGGGGTTTCTATGGATGGATCCACTCCTACATGTTGTCTTCCAACATCTTCCTCACTCAAGGAGTAAGAACCAAGGGCTCCCTTATCTCATTCAATGGGAGATGATGGACCTCATGGTCATCATTAATGGTGGTCGGTGGTTTGCCTAGCTATGATGCCACTTTATACATGCTCCCATCTATCATCTCATAAAAGGCTTGATCTACCAAACGGAAAATGGCTTGATCCGATCTGCAATGGTCTCTAGACAAATTCTATGACAAGCTTGCAAGGGCGATTTCGGGAGATCTACTAGTAGGAACCTCTTAAAATTTGGATATGTTATCATGCTTTTTTACGAAGGGATATGTTATCATGCTAGAAGAGAGTTTTCTAAACTCAAAGATCGTAAAGTTTGGCCGAAGGTCGACAAGGATGGACCTACACGATGTAGATCTTGAGCTAGGTGAGCAACAATGGTCGATGTAGATGGCGGGCCAAGCTAGGTCAATGGCGAACAAGGAAGAAGGAGAACAAAGGAGAAATTCAGATTCGGTAATTCCAAGATTATTAACTTGGGTGTGCACCATAGATCATATAGGCAGATGATGCAAATGGGACTAAACAGACCGACTCGATAAGCAAATGGGACTAAGTGTCCAACTGACTCGATAAGCAAATGGGACTAAACATCAATTGATTAGACTCCAGGGTAGGGGTTGGTTCGGGGTGGCGACCGGCGACCGAATCGAGTTAAAGAGGATAGGAGAGTGAGGGTGTGAGAGAAAGAAAAAAATTAGAATTACAACGAGACCGAAATTGACCTATTGACCCAAACCAAATTAAACTAAACCCCAATCCCAATTAAGAGTCAGGTTCATTTTGCCACCCCTACTCCGAGTGTCTAATCTGAATTACAAAACTAAGTAGCAAAAGCAAAATTGAAAACAATTAATTAAAAAGCCAGGGTCTTATTTAATTTTCTTGCCTTCAATGAGCCTAATGTCCTCACGCCTCCAATTGGGCTCGATCTTAACTAATCCGTATCAATCGACAACTACCTGGACACTTCAAAAATATATAACGAGTCAAAGGGTATTATTGATTAGTACAAGATATCACCCATCAGCAATCTGAAATTACTGGTTGCATCCGACCAAGATCAATTTGCTTGGTCAATGGCAATTAGAGATTTGAAGACCGACATAAATGGCATCATCTGCCTGCATGCACCTCTGTCAACAATGGACCGATACTGTTACTTTTCATGAAGATGAGTACAAAATTGTGAAACAATCTTCCTACTTGCTAATAGCATATACCTCTCTGCCAGTATTACACATTCAACTAGCAATATCGTCCATCTAAGGTAATACAATGCAAAAAAGAATTGTCCGAGTAGGAAAATTCCACTATTTCCAGACTCCATCTAAGGTAATACAATGCAAAAACATTATGTTTAAGTGGGAAAATTTCACTATATCCACATTCTGCAAATAAGTTACAATTATCAATATGTTTCCTGCAGTCAACCAGTTTTGCTGGCTTCTGCCTTTCTTTTTCTTTCTTTGAGAAGATTGACTTTTGCCTTTTCCCTTTCCCTCCTGATCTGAAAGATTAAAATAAAAAAGCAATAAATTAATGCTTTACTATCTGGCGTCTCAGATAAATGCCTCATTCGAGCTCTAGAACTGAAATTAAAAATATAATTTATTTCTCCAATAGACTGTTAAAATTGTGAAAGCTTTGCTATTAGTAAACAGACAATAAAGTACCAGACATCTACAAGATCAAAGTAGTATTAAGGATATTAAATATTGGGTTTCATTAGTACTTCAAAGAAGCTTTGCAACAATGAGCAGACCTAACATAATTTTTCTATCTATATCCTAGGTTATATACTTATTCAAATTACTGTAGTTTGCCCTTCTAAATAATATATTAGCATATCCAAGTAAAACAACTGTTACTTCTGATATTTGAGGACTCTAGTGAGCTCTATTGTAATCTTTGACTTTTGCATAGCAGCTCATGTCATGATGTGCTAACATCTGGAAAACCCTCATTATCCCCCACAATGTCAAAGGCCTTCTCATCCTCATCTTTGATGAGGAACTAAAGCCACTTTAACAGGTGCTAGCAAGTTTAGAGAAGGCCAGTTTACAAAATGCAATCAAAATGCAAGTGCTAGTAAGGATGTGGCCATTCCAATAACATTCAAGAAAGAATTATGTACCTTATTCATTTGTTTCTACTTATCCATATGAAAACCTTTCCTTTTCACCATCAGAAACATCATGGTTAACTCATCGAGTTTATAGATAAATCCTCCACTAGTCCAGAAACTAAAGAAAGTTTACTTGCAGCCAGCCTTATGTCAACCAAGACAAATGATGGCATGCATCCTAACTGACAAACTGCAGAAAATTTCTATGTAGGCAATTATAGATTTGTAAATCTTCCCATTGCCCCAAAACGAAGACAGTCTCAATCCAATTGAGACCCAAACAAGAAATTAAATCCACCTGGAAACAAATTTTACCATGGCCACAATGGGGAAAAAGATGACAGAAAAGGTCATCTTCACACATCATCTCGAGTAATCTCATGCCTAGAATCCCAAGAGCTCATCCTAGATTACAAGACACAAAAATGAACAAAATTTTATCGACTTATTGTCTTTATACACTTGACAGCAACGCCAACTCTCTAATACTGCCATCCTAGCAGTTCAACACGTAATACTAGGGGAATGGAGAATTATTACCAACACAATAAATGTGTTCTCAACTCTACGTTATGGAAAAGGGAACTTTATGATCACAAAGCTAATAAAACAATTAAATACAATAAACATCAGATATTTAGCTTAACTCCACCAAGCAACTATGCAACAATAAAAAAAAAAATTTCAAATAGTAACAAAACTAGCCAGCATATACCAACATAGACATCCGGACCTATGTACTCGTCATGTCCACCTAATTGCTTCGACTGCATATGAAATCATCTAACAGGTGGATTACATATGCTGCAGCATAGACAGAATTCTGCATATAGTATGTAAGGGAGGCTACACATAGGGTATGCAATACATTTATCCAAAATTGCATAATGGCCACAAAGACAGGTTCTTAGAACATAATTAGACCTATTATAAGTATACTTAATGGAAGATTCTATCAATATCCACACTAAAACCAACATATTTTGATCATGTGAGCAGATGACAGAAGAAATGACTACCTGAATTGCTTCATATAGGCCCCTCTTTTTACGTGACATAGAAACCTTGGATAGCTTGTCAGCATCCTCTTCGGTTTGATCCATGTCTCCACGAGTGTCTTCCTTCACATCTTTAGCTCGCTTCTCCATATTCTTACTTGACAAGGACGTAGAATAAGTAACTCCCTGAAGTTCCATCTTCAACTCATCATGATACTGCTTCTCGAGCATTTCCAACTGCAAAAATATTAACAAAGTTCTTAACTTATATTATCAAGATAAATGCTACGGAGTCCACTAACAGAAACCAAAACAGCATATACCTTGTGCTTCTTTTCAGAGGCTTCATTAGCTTCTGTTCGATCAATGATTCCTTCTACCAAAAGATTCTGCGGATCGTCAAAAAATTGGTTATCTGCACCTGGCATTGGTAAAACTTGATTACTAGCGGCAGCTTGGAGTCGCTTGATTGTCTCCGCATATTCAGGTACATAGCCCTCAGCCTCATTGTCAACAAAAGGAGACAAATGTGGAGGAGGAACCCTGTTTATATAAAAGAAAATTGAACATCCAATCAAGATTGTTATAACTTAAATAAATGGTTTTGTCCTAGCTATTCTGGAGATAAATCCATCAACTGCCAGCTTTATTGTATTTGCAATACATTCTACTACTGCATCTTTCAAGTGCATCATACCAAGTCAGGCTACACTTCTTGGTTTCATAGACAGATAAAATTCCAATGAAGCATAGATTATTTCATTTACATGATAAAATAAACTTGTGCACCTTTCTTCACGAAAATGTATAGTAAAATGGATTTGATGCCAACCTTATAAAATAGGCTAGTTTAAAACCTAAATTCTACAAAGAAAAGACTGGAGAATAAGTTAAAGTAGATATAAAAGAATAAGGTTAAAAATCCCAAAATTTCTAGAAGGCTAGAAGCAATCAACCAAGAATTCGTGCAACCCATGTTAAGACAAACATGTCATGCTAGAAAGGAAGATAAAAAGCTGATTAGAGAGAAAGCTACATTCTTGGCTGCAATCTGAAAAGCGCAAACCCGAGACATGGATATGACACAATACCACAAACATATCATCAAGGTTTTGCTACCTATAATATTGACACATCCAAAGAAATACTTTCCTAACTTCTAATATAAACACACAAGCATGCATAATCTATTCACGAGAGAACTACAGTGTACACAATACCACAAACATACCACAAACATATAATCAAGGTTTTGAATACTAGTTTCGGAATCGGGACCAGTCGCCCAGAAAAGTAATACATATAGGTCGTATTGGCCATATCGGCAGAATCAACCGTAGTATTTGTATTGGACACTTCGGAATTGAACTATTTTTTAATTAAATAAAATTATAAAAATTGTTAAAAATGTAGAAAGAAGTTGGTAAAACATTCAGATAAATTAATACAAAAATAAGAAAATATAATTCGCAGAAACAGGTTTTATATAATAAGATTACCAGGTGGTGACATTGGGAAAGAAAATAAAATCCCAAAATTTTAACCTAGGACCTTGCACAAGAACATATGTTCTCCAGATGTCAAAACTCAAATCTGAGACCCACAAATACATCTTCATGCCACCTAATCTCAACCATGTATAGCTGCCTTGCCTTCCACAACGCAGTTATGAGACTACAACTCTTGATGACAACATCTAGTTCATTTCTACACTCCTTAATTTTTCTTTACTCACAACCAAACAAAGAATAGACTTTTAGAAAACCTTCATATAAAATCTTAATAGGAATCTTATTCTCCCCACTGCCCTTTATTCCCACCTCCACGATGAGAGAAAGAGGGAAGAAGCAAAAATAAAAAGAAATAAAAGAGAAGACTCATCAGAGAAAGGGAAGTCGTGGGAGCTCAAGTAGGTCATCAATGGAGTTCAGAAGATGTCGCCTTTGTTGGGGGTAGAGAGAGAGAGAGAGATGTCATGGACATCAAAATTATCTACTATTACACGATATCAAAATACAGGAAAAGAAAATCTCATCTTTTGCATAAAGAAAATAGTGGCAAATATTTTATACTAAACTTCAAAGATGGATATTTTAGTCATTTAAATGCATTTCTTAACTTTAACAACTACTTGATAGGAATATTCTATGAATGTTATGTCAAAAAGTATCCACAATGGCAATATTTAACAAGTCAAAAGGTTTTAGCATCAATTAGGATATTTTACCGAATATAGTGTCAATTATGTTATTTTAAGAAGTGTTCGAGGGCAATCATGTAAAGAGCCTGTATTTATATATACTTTTGTATGTTTGTATTTTTTTTAATTAAGAGGGACACATCTCCAACTTACTAATTAATGAAGCTAACCATATAACAAACTGTTGGCTTATAAAAATCAAGAGAAAAGAAATGAAATTCAATCTATAAATCATAATTTGGTTGGGGGATGAAATCTTAATAACATTAGCCCCCAAACTCATGGATCATACCCCATAAAATAGCATTTAGAGCAAACCTGATTGGAAATTTTCAATTTAACTTATCTTCAAATTCTTGAAAGTATCCAAAAGTTATTCTAGGAGTATCCAAGATATAACTGCATTGTTTTTTAATTTCTAAATTTTAGATAGACAAAAATAAATCCAATACACATTCCTGAAATATCCAATAAACATAAACGTGTCATACCCAATAGGGTATTCAATACAGATCAGCAAGATTATGGTGCTTAATTGGGCAAAAGCAAACCAACATGATAAAAAATAAACAATGCTCGATTGCCCGTATCATATATCCTTTTTATGCCAAAAATAAGTCCTTTGTACATTCTCCTAATTAAACCAGATAATTTACACTTAAAAGCCATCATAAATTACACATACATAGATAAAATTCTATGAAGCACGAACACTTCTATCTCCGGGTCAAACACGGACACATGTCCGACACAGATTAGAAGCATCCTGATATTTTTTTTTAAAAAAAATGAGAGATGGCGTGGACACGGCTTTAGACACAGTGTGTTGCTATTGGGCAAAACAGGTTGGGTTTGAATCGTTTTATATTAACCTAGATCCAAACCCAAAACAAAATAATCAAACCCCTCACCTTTCAGCCCCGATCAACACCCCTCAGCCCTGAAAAAATCCTCAAATCTTCACCTCACCTAAAACCCTCAAGCGGAAGAAGGCGACTCTCTCTCATTTCTTCTAACCGGCTGATCTCTCTTCCTCCCTCCCTCCCTCTCTCATTCTCTCCGCCTCTCTACTCTCCTTTAAACCCTTTCAATCTTTTATGTCTCCTTTATTTCTTTATAACGGTAGGGCTTAAATTTAAATTTCTATTAGTTATTTTAATTCTAATTAGTGTGATAAATTGATAGGCAGAAAAATTGAGAGTTGATGTATACTTCTTAGTTCTTTGAATGATAATTCTTAGTTTTTATAGCTTGATGTATGTATACTTTTGCTTTAGATGTATCAAAAATTATATATTTTTTATTTATTTATTTCGCCGTGTCTTATGATGTATCCATGTCCTATATTTTCAAATTTTGTCATGTCGCCATATCTGTATCGTGTCATGTTTGTGCTTCATTGATAAAATTCTTACATATAAATTACACGTACCAGATAAATTGAGATAGGAGCATCTAGGCATGTCACTAGACTCACTATGTCATTAAAGAAGCATAAAAACAGACCAAAAGGGTGTCCAAGAGCAGCACGAAATAATTTTCACTATACCTTCCAACCAAATATCCCTCAGTTGGTAATATAATCCGGGCATTTACACAATCAAACACCCATTGTGGTTGTACATATTCTCTAGAAAGAAAAATATGACCTTGTGTGGGCCTATCAACAATCTGCATAAAGAGAAATAAAAAAACCTATCAGCAAAGACATAGGAATATATTGAATACCACTAGGAACTTGAAATATAGTTCAAGTTAGCCTGTTTAACTTATGTCATTAGTAAAAGAGGCAAACAAAATATATCAAATATTACCCAAACTGACCCATCTATCCAAGATTTACACTGTTTTCCTCCATAAGTGATTCCAGGATATGCCAAAGCCAGCTCTAGAAGACTTCTGGTTAATCACTCTAAATGTCGGAAAAGAAAATTTCTATAAAGTTCAATGATTATTTCTAACTGATTAAAGTTTGAAGTTCAGTTTTAATTCTTGCACCAGCCCAAACAAAACATTTCAACATTTTTTGTGGTTTTGATCTCAGTAGTTTTTAATTTTTAATTTAAAAGTAGTAACATAAATGTGAAATTCAAGGTTCTAAAAGATCCTATTAAGTATTAACAGATCAAAATTACATTTGTCAGATGAGCGAGAATTTTATGATCATGTATGTAAATATCGATTTGGTGCAGCAATATAACTTTCTAGACAAAAGATTGGATCCTATATCCTGACCAATTATCCTACATATAAGAAAAGATGGCCTCAATCACTGAGAACCATCTGATTAAATCTTTGAAGTTATGCATTGAAAATTTGCCAAATATGCTCCCCTTTTAAGGAATTGATTCTTGCAATGACTTCATAAAGGACTCGTTAATATAAATAGATAAGTAACATTTATCTTGATGGAAACAAGGAAAAGTTAAAGAACAAAAAGATCAAAGGAAACAAAAATGGTAGCACAGAATATCTCCCTCTGGCTAATATTTTTCCACTAGTCTCCGCCTTCCTTTACTTCTTTTCTCCTCAGTAATGCTAAATCTAAACTAGAAAGAAGAATTGTCTTTTTCTTGTTCTTTTCCTTGCTACATTGCACCAAGTATAGTAACATGCTCATCATCAATTTGGGTAAGAATTGAAATCAACAAAGTATGACCAAACATCAACTTAATTGTTGGGCCAATTAGGTCCTCTTCAGCCAAAATAGGCCAAAACTTTTACTGATTTCAAACCACTTTTTAGATGAATCTAGCTGAAGCTGGTCCGTTCCAGTCCAAATGGATTGGTTTCAGCCGATTCTTCAGACCATCGTGTGCATGCAAAATACATCTAATAACAGGATTATCAGCTAGAAGATATGTAAACTTTGGCCCAATTAATATGAAAGGAAACTATCTGCAGCTTTCACTTTTGCGAGCAACCTACCTGATGAGTTATGTCTTCATTTGACTCGTCAAATGGAGAGCCATTCCCCTCCCAAGAAACCACTCCTCCAAAAGCTGGAATTATAAATAAGAGTGACTCTCTAGGAACCTGGAATAGAAATTTAGAATAATTGAGAAATATCAAGCAGAAGTTCAAAGCAAAGTACTTCCTTGAAACATAATCCATAGTCTTGACAAACAAACATCTCAAAATAACAGTCCATATCAAAAGACTCACCTCACGACTTAAGAAAAACTTCAGGTTTTTGAAAAGATTTTTGCACTCTTTGGTATCATTGTCGTCTTCATCTGCACCAGTAGCATCCTCCACTAATTGCATCAGTGCACCTGGTTCATTAGAAGGAAGTTGATGCTGGAGCTGAGCCAGTCTAAGTTCCGATTCATCAGCACCAGTACTCATTTTTTGGTCATCATCTTGTTTGTCTTCAGTACAGCCAATGGATTGAGCATTTCCAGATTTTCCAGAACTAGCAGACATGTACCGGCATAACGCATAAAGCTCTAGGAAGCACATCAAAATATTAGTTTGTCACACTTAGGCTTTGTTAATGTGAAATGAATTTCACTAAAGATAACTATGAAAGCAACACTAGTATGACATCAATGGATCCCAAAATCGGCCAATCTTGAGTCGGATTGGGATCGGCCATAACCAATCCTGATCCGGACCTGAAACTAGTCTGGTGACTAATTTTGGTCTAGGATCGACCGTCTCAACCAATCCGTTTCGGCTGTATCAGCCGAAACTAGGCCGTATCAACTGAAAACAACAATATCGACTGAAATTAATTATTTTTAAGATTCAAGTCAAATCTAAAATATATCTAATCTAGGAGATATCAGTAATTGATGTTATTAACTGCATTCTTTTTAAATTTTCAAATTTTACTCTCTATCTCTCACACACACTCTCACACTTTACCGAACTCATTTGGCGGTCAATTTTGTGAGCCCCTTTCCTCTGGCTAATACACACTTTGGTGAACACAAAAAAGTTTTTTTCTCATTTTTTTCCGTCTTTTCTTTCTACTATAGAACAATAGTTTAGAGAGACCTCTCGCTTCATGTTGTTCTGCAGTAATAATTTATAAGTATAAAAATTTGTTTACTATAAATCAATTCATTATAGTTTTGAGTGAATTTTTTCTTTAGTTATAAAGCTTCATATGTAACTAATTTTTATTTTCTTATTTTTCTATTATTTTTATAAATTTTTAAAAAAATTTCTGCATTTTAATAATATTTAGAATTTTACATAATTAGAAATAATCTGATCCGATACAGGCGGCCAATACGACCGATACAGCCGATATGACTGATCTAGATACCGAGTTTTCAAACCTTGCTAAAAACCTAGTCATAGTGAAAGCCTATGAAGCATGGACATTTCAAATGCCATGTGTCTACGTCTATGTCGAGACCTATTGGACATCGACACATGCAGTACACTAGTTGGACATGTGTCCGACATTTCATAGAAGTAGCTGATATTTTAAAAATATAACTTAAAGTTCAGACACTCATTTTGGAACAATGAGGACACATGATTTATTGTGCTGCGTTTGGAAAATGCTTTGGACATATTTCAGACACAATATTAGCATATTCCAGGAATTTTCTGCATAATCTGCAGAAATCATAGATTGTGCATTAGAGTAAAATAATGTTGGTGTGCAATCACAGCTTTGCCTCGTCCATCCATTGTAGTAGCAATCAGCAATCTTATAATATGTAAATGCAATCTGCAAAGAGAAAATAACTTCATTTGTTCTCATAAAATTGAACTGTATTGTCATGTATTAGCATTATCATATTTTACTTGTAATATTATTTTTGTAGTTTTGTGCACACTTAGATTGCCATTCATGAATAGAATATCCATGCTTGTGCATTTACATTATAACTTAGCAAAGCATTTAGTTTGATGCAAAAATAAAATATATACAAATTATTTATTTTACTGTGGCATAAACATATTATGTCCTATTTTTTGAAGATTTGTCACATCCCCATGTCTGTATTGTGTTGTATGTGCCTGTACTTTTTAGGTGAACTATAAAGAAAAGGAAAAAAAAGAACATATAATACTATAAAAGGATTGTGATCTGAGAGCAATTACCAGCTGCTAAAGCTTCTAGCCTAGGATCCAGAATAGGAGGATATTTCACATTTATTGAATGATAGAGTTTGAAGTTTACAAAACCTAGAAGAGCCTGCAAAAAGCTTGAGTCAGAAGACATAAGAATTGAAAACAAACTGCAAGAGAAGGACAAACTATAGACTATACAAGAACCCGAGAAATTAATGTTTGTCAGTATAATGCCTTCAACACGTTAATCTTTTACGACAAAGGAGGAAAAACTGACATAGCGGAGAATGTAAAAGAAAAGTGGAAGACAAAAGTTATTATTCCTTGTACTATTGTGTAACTGCTGAAAGATAAATTCATCCTCAACTATAAAGAGAATGATTGTGTCCTCTAAAGAAGGAAAAGAAGTACTCTGAAAATGGTTGAAGGTTGTTTGCCTTGGCAAAAAGATGAGTGCCATAGAGTATTGGATGGCTGCAGATCTCGATTAATATGATCTCTTAACAATGACAAATGGGTTTTGGGATAATGTAAGGATTAAGAAAACAAGGAGAAAGGATGGAGACTCATTTCTAGTCCTCCGGTTAAACCCAGGAGGGAAAGCAGTCTCACATCTCATAAAAGTGGAAAGATGTTCCATCAATTGACTGGGATTTGGAAGTTAAACCCTCTTAACCTGTCATACATCAAATAGCAAAAGAAAATGCATAGGACAAGTAAAATAAAGAGAACAAAATAAATATAAAATCATGGCCTTCTTGTTTCCATGCAGTCTAAGTGCTGCGATGGATAAAGAGAACACAATAGAATAAAGAGACTACAAAACAAGTTGATAAGAACACAAGAACTTAATCAATCTAGAACCAGAACAATGTATTAATATACGAAGCTTTAAAGAAAATATCATCCCAGATTAAACATGATATAAATGTCAAACTGAAAATAGCTGGTCATTTTTGTCTCCTAGTATTTATAAAGATGTAACTCGATTCTCCATCAATCAATATTAATACTTTTGATTTTATTCATCAGAGCCGGTCTATGGATAAGGGTGAAATGGGAGGGTGGATCGGCAGCACTGAAATGGTTCGTCAGTAGAGATATACCCACTGGTGCCTCTTCTTTCAATGGTACTGTAATTCCTATTCCCATCCCTTCATTCCCTAACCCAACTAAAAACTTCACTTAAAATCCCATCACATGGCTGACCAAATGGATCTTTACTTCATGCGTGACTACAATGCACTCAAGCTTTCCATATCATTTCTATACTCTGCGGTGTGAATTCAGCAATTTCACTCCTATGAGACAACAATTTCTATGTTCTTCCTAATCTAAGAAATTAGCATGTGATAGATTTTTGGTTTTCATCGGGTCATCATCATAGACTGCTTCATCCTATCTTGCAGTACAAGGTAAGGTCCAGAAAAACAGTTAGCTATTAATTTACTCAATCCTTGCAGTTTCCAACTTATTGTTCACTTTTTTAGAGGATTCATTAAATTTTCACCATTGTTGTTATTCCTCACTAATCTCTGAAACAAGCACCAAAGAATTTTGCAAATATAAGAAAGTCTTCAATATATGCTTGTCATAAAAGCATACATGTTGATTTCTAATAGAGTAACATGCTAATTGAGTGAGATGAACATGCAGAAGATCTACCGATCAAACTACTGTGCATGCTATATCTAACTGCTTTTGTATAACTTAACTAATTGCCATTAATCCCTCATCATTAAATGTTAGGAAAGTGATCTTATTAAAAAACACCATGACAGCAAAAACAAGCAATTGCAATTACCTCATAAAATTCCACAAAAGTAAGCATGACATTGAAGTCAACATCAGCAGTCAGAACTTGCTGCAATGCATGTGGTGTCAACCATGTGATCTTTTGGCCCTCAACCTCTGCCTACAACAGTAAAATCAAAGGTTTAACAACTAAATTGAGTGACATAGTACAAATAAATAGAATAGGCAGATAAGAGCGATGCATTGGGCAGTTACCTGATAATATATTCCTTTCACAGAGATGAATGTCTTCCTCAGGCCATGAGTACGAGAAATATAGGCTTGCCATTCATGGCTTAACCTAAATAAGAAAACAATACCCAGAGAAGATCACCGCAGGATTAATTACTCAACATCTAATTTTAACAGAAAGAGATATGTAAATATAATACATTAATTTTAGTACAATTTCAAGATCATGTTAGAATTTCAAAGAAACCCTAGTAAAATTTATTTCGAAACATAAGTTAGAAATTTATCTAATAATCTAAAGCCTGTCCAGTTAACAAAGTGATGCAGCATTCTCATCTATTAGGAGTGCATATTTCAAATAATGATATAAGGTAGTGTGAAAGTTTTGCTCAGCTCAAGAAAACCATACCTTCTGCAATTATGGATACGTTGAACTTGAACTCGTTCACCTTCAACAGCAGGCAATGCCGCAAACAGATGAACCATTGTAAGGCAATCATCCAAGTCACGCAGTGCATCAACAAAAGTTGGGTACCTAAATGGTATTGTGTAGTATAATAATCAGGTGTAATTTAAAATGTGATCCAACAAAAGTGTCGACTTTTCACAAACCTTTCTAGGATTAGCCTATCAAGCGTGTATGTTGGCTGCCGGTTCAGCAGCCTATCTGCAAGATCTCTATTCTTTCGTGCTATAGCCTTCTTAACCTTCTTCCTATGGGCTCGTATATCCCTAGAGCATGATATCATAAAATTTGTAAAACAAACATGAGCATTACGTATTTTGCTCCTAAATCAGAAAAACAAACAAACTCGCACCCTTAGAAAATTTCCATTTCCATATATAGTATTCTGAAATATCAAGGAAATGTATTGACATCTAAGGAAACGTAATTCTTCCATCAAGTCAACATCTTCACAAGAAGAAACACTTCCAAAAAATTTATAAAAAAAAAACAATCAGCAATCGTAGTTAAACTGAAAAGGACCGTCATCAAAGAGGGCAATACCTAAACTTCTCAACCAGCGGCTCATGTGCAAGAAACATAATATCCTTCATGTGATAGTACGTCTTGTGGTTCCCTTCCACTTTCTTTTTCGGCACCCGCGGGAAGACACCTTTGAGGATACATAGCTTCCTGCAAGAAAACATCTCAAAACTTAAATCTTTCGCCAATGAAAACATAAGAAACCCGCTAACCAAGTAGGACAAGGAGCAACCTAAAGGTCGCAAGGCTAATCTGGAGATAGTGAACAGCCTTTGTCCTCGTGATGTACTTGGCAGCATTTCCCTCCTTCTTCTTGCCCTAAAGCCGAACCATAGAATGGTAAAAGTTATGCAAATTTGAGTGAAAAAAAAAAACGATTTCGAAGCAAAGAACCGAGTGAGATGGTTCGAGAAGGGAGAGAAGAGGAGATTACCGGAGGTCTGTAATGCTTCGGCATCTTCACGTAATCGAGGAGGGATAGGAGAAATGAGGTAGAACTGCGGCTAGGGTTTTTATTTTGAGGTCTGCGAAGGCTAGGAGAGGGAGAGAGTTAACTTCTTTGCTTGGGCATGGGTTACGGTTCGTGCCCGCCGGATCTGTGGAAGCAAGCTACGTGACCCGCTTTTTTTTAGCTTTAGGGTTTTACATGACCTTATAATGTCTAGGGTTTTGTCGGACTTCAGTGACGGCTCACACCCCTTTCAGCTCGGCTTGAAATTAACTTCCATTTTAAGTTATATAATGGAAGGGATTTTTACAAATCACATCTTTTTTTTTCTTATTTTGTAATTCGCACTCGTTTTGGGAATTTTATAATGCGATCCCTCGTTTTTTTTATAATGTTCATTAACACCCTGACGTTACTTTAGATAACTGACATTAATCATATTATGATTTATATGACTCTAATTCAAGAATTACTAAAATACTCTTAAAAATCCTGACATAATCCAAATCCCCATAAAATCCTATTTTAGAACGAAACCTACCTCATAAAATCCTTAACTAAACTCTGCCCTACAAAATTCTTTTTCCCAAACTAAACCCTACCCCACAACCCTATAATAATCTCTAAAATCCCTGCAATGTATAAGCCAACTTTATATATTTTTCTCTATCTCTCGAGCTTAAACTCTATTTTTTACCATCTTTTTTTAAATTTTCTCCATCTCCCTTTCTGTCTTTGAGATCGCAAACAACAAAGTCAAGGTTTCATCTTCCCCCTGTATTCTCTACACAAGTCAAAGTTCACTTTGTTGAGGAATATAGTCGCACACAAACTATTAAGATTTGTTATCTTAATTTTAATCTTTTTTATTTTTGTTTCTTTTGTCTTTTGTTAAATATTTTACTGATTTCTATTATAGTTTGTGGAGAGAGATTTTTGTTAAGGATTTTTTTTTACATTTTTTATAATGAATTTCTATTACATTTTCTAGTAGTCGATTTATGTTAAGATTTTCCATTGTGATGGGTTTTAAAGCAAAGTTCCCTGTGTTGTTATACTTTTTTTTTTTAGGTTTTCTGGGTTTCAAAGTTAAGTGTTCTTATGTGATGGGTTCCTAGTGATATATGTTCTTATAATTGTATTATAGATAGAAAGTAGCTTTGTTGATGTAAGACTTCATTAGATTATCTCTAACCGGGCTCCAAAACTCCAAATTTGGAGCCCCATCTAAAAATTTAGAGCCCAGCTCCTATACTTCAACTTTTAGAAATACCAATTTTGCCCTACAAAAGTTTAATCTGAAAATTTAAATTTCGTCTGTATCCTTTATTAAATAATCTAATTAATTAAACTGAATATATATTTAGTTTTGCTAATCAATTTTTAACAAAAATAGTACCATTTGAATGCTCTCATCAAGATCTTTAAAATGAGTCTAATATTAAATTATTTAAATGATTTTAAATATTTTACTTTTATTTCATGTAATATAATTTTAATGTTTTTAATTAAAAAATAGTATTGTAAAATTATTTCTGAAACTATTAAATATTAGTCTTATTATATCAATGAGAGTTTTCTAACCATATATTTTTTATTAAAAAATAATAATATTAAGAAGACTTATTAAGTGATTTAAAAAATATATATTATATTAATTAAATAATAAATATAGAGCCCAGTGTATTAGAGTACACCGAGCTCTTGGCTCTATATTTGGAGCCTTTGGAGGTATATAAAGGGCAAATTAGCAAACATTACTACTAGAATATGTGAACGGGAGGCAACTTACTTTGTAATGGAATAAGACTACTCTAATTTCAAGGATTTGTATGAACATATTAACATTGAGTCAAAGTTAAATTATAAGTATAGCATGCACATATGCTATAAAAAGTGTGGAGAAAAAGAAACTTATCTCACTCTATCCATAGATTATAATGTACTCAACATGATTGATGAATGTGAAGCTCAAAAACTTGTTAACATGTATGTTGTGTGGCTAATGAGGAACATATCCTTCTTCTAGTAATAATGGACAACAAAGTTAGCAGCCTCACTATTATGATGATGTTGGGTAGACAGACTTATGTGGGTGATCTCTTTGATAGTGATATAAATATAACATATGACATTACAGACAAGTTTTATAATAGCATTGACCTACATGAAGATATAAATGAAGATATAAATGAAGATATAAATGAAGATGTAGATGAAGATAACTCATCCGAAAATGTGGAGCATCACTATTATGATGCCATTATGGAAGAGGACTTGTTAGTGGAGCATCACTATCAAAGTGAGTGGCCTCTTTGTTATAATGATGTTGAGGTTTATCCTGTAACACCTAAATCTTAAACACATGCATGGCACGAGCCTATATGGCACATGTAAAACACTTGACAACTTGGTTAGTTGCCGACAATCAAATAAATATGTATAAACCCTATAATTTTATCCATAATATCTAAATTAAGAATAACTCATGTCTAAATATCAACAACATGCTAATAACTCTAATAGAGCCCCACACAGGCCACAACATATCATTAAAAGCATCTCACTATTACATATACACAATAGTGGTATATATATCATACATCAAGTACAGAGTCACATATTAATAGAAATGACAATAATAAAGACATCACTTTGAAATGTCAACTGATACATCATATAATATAATACATCTAACGTATAACACTAACCACACTCTACTCTTCAATCGTTGGTAAGACCTCTAAGAGAGTATTCTGCTCCATCTATTCACTTGGGTTTTTGATAGAGAAATAAGGAGAGTCATAAGCTAAAGGCTCAGTGAATAGACCTTACCCCAAATCTTGATGCCAAACAGAGAATAAATCATATACTAGATAATATGAATTAGAAAGAAACATAATACTAAGAATGAGCATATAAGCATAACCTTGATAATTTCAAATATATAGTAGATATCATGTTATAACTTGATACACTTAGTTAGAGTCTTTTCTTATTGCATTAGTTATTTGTTTTCATTAAATTAAATTTTTTGTAGGTCGCATTTGAACGCGGTTGGGAGCATGTTCAAACGTATTTATGAACGCCTTCCTCAGTTTTGAAAGACTAGACTCAAATGTTTGTAGATTTCCTACCAATTGTTCAACCTTCATAGAGTCGATGTCCTTACTTTCCTCAATAACTGTAACTTTCGCCTGAAACCTTTCTGGAAGAGACCTAAGGATCTTACGGACAATTCTGTTTTCAGTAATTTTCTCTCTTATGTTGAAACTGGAGTTGAACTTTGCATAGAATTCACCAAATGTTTCATTCTCCTCCATACGTAGGGTTTCAAAACTAGTAGTCAACCTCTGAAGTTTTGAAAGTTTCACAGCCATAGTTTCTTCATGAGTTGTTTCTAAGATCGTCCAGGCTTTTCTTGCTATTTCACAAGTAAAAATTATTATAAATTCTTCCGAGGAAACACAACTAAAAATTGCATTTATTGCTTTGCTATTCTAGCCAACTTTTTCATAATCTATTTTATCCCATGACTCAATCGGTTTCTCAATAAACTCATCATTCACTATGTACATTAGTGGACTCCAACCGTTCACAATGGCCATCCATACTCGCTCATCTATAGACTTTAAATAAGCTCTCATCCTAGCTTTTCAATATCCATAATTTGATCTAGAATAGGAGGTCTAATAGATGAGGGTCCATCTCTATGAAAATCCATGCCTATCTGATCTCTCTCAAAGAGTGAGAGAACCTGCTCTGATACCAATTGAAAAAAACTCCTAGACACACGTATGTATCTAACATTTAGGCAATGATATTGTTCGTTCGCTTAAGTAAAAGTCGGAAGAAATATTAAAAACGAAAGTAGAGATGAACTCCAAGATTTTAACGTGAAAAACCCAAACGGGAAAAAACCACGTATCCAAACTCGGATCAAAACCAATCACTATGATAGTAGCAGTTACAAGACTGACTCACAAAACAACCCGTCAATCTAAACGACTTTGTTCCTCTCAGTCTTGCTCGCTAGAACCCACGATTCACTGCCTCTCGTGATTGAAGTCCAATCTCAGTAGCCCTCGAGATTGATCTTTCGTCTAGATAGCCCTTAAGACGAAAGATTAAATTCTTGTAGATGAATAGAACCTTATTCGTTGAATAACCGATGTAGCATCAAGAAGTCTCTTTCAATAATCTTCTTCAACTACCCTAGAGATAGGGTTTCACAATCCTTATATATGATCTTCAAGATAGAGCCAAATCCGAGTTTAATCCGTACTCATGAAAATCGAATAAATTGCAAACTTCATAGGTGTGTTCGAACGCGGTTCGAGTGCGTTCGAACGGCCTGACTTAATCTCAAGTGCGTTCGAACGGTCCCAAGTGCGTTTGAACGCGACAGCTTGAATTCTTCAGGTTGCGTTCGAACGTGTTTGTGAACACTTCTCTCGGTCTATGTGAACGCAGTACCCGCGTTCGAACGCGTTTGTGAACGCAGCTCTCGGTTTGTGTAAATATAGTACTCACGTTCGAATGCGTTTGTGAACGCGGCTCTCTGTTTGTGTGAACGCAAATTTCGAGTTCGAACGCGTTTGTGAACGCGGTGTGAACTCAATGGCTTTTCTCCAATAAACTTGCAATTCTTCAAACCAGAGATATTCTAGACTTGTGTAAAGCTCATATATATGAAAAAATACACTTAGAATATTTTGTACACAATTGCCAACAAATAAAAATCTAACAAAGTTATCTCCAAGATGGTAGCCAAGATGTTAGAGCGATACCTCATTCAACCAAGTTATAGCCCATACTCATCATCCGTGCTATTAGTGTGAAAAAAATGATGGGACATAGCGTTTTTGTGTCAACTATAGGACACTAAACGCTATTATCGTTAAGAACCGATATCCTATTCCGGTTATAGAGGAGTTGTTGGACGAGCTTGCACCGGCGACCATATTCAATAAGTTTGACTTAAAGGTCGGGTACCATCAAATTAGAGTTCACTCGGCGGATGTGCACAAGACTGCATTTCAAACTCCGGACGGTCGCTACGAGTTCTAGCTGATGCCCTTTGGTCTTACCAACGCTCGAGCTACTTTTCAAGGCCTCATGAATGATATTTTTCGGCCTCTACTATGAAAGTATATTTTGGTATTCTTTGACGATATTTTGGTGTATAGCAGGACTGAAATGAAGCATTGGCGGTATTTGGAGGATATGCTGAATTTGTTGAAGCAATACTAATTGAGGATTATAAAATCCAAGTGCCTATGGGGAGTACTACAAGTGGAGTATTTAGGCCACATCATCTCAGCGGAAGGTGTAGTGGCGAATCCTCAAAAGGTGACATACATGATCGCTTAACCTATTTCTACTACTACCACCGGATTGAGAGGATTTTTGGAGCTGATCAGATATTATCGTCGTTTCATCGTCGAATATGATAAGATCGCTGCTCTTCTCACTTCTTTGTTGAAGAAAGACTCTTTTAGATGGACGGATAAAGCCATTATATACATCCCGTGATATTTTCGGTATATGAGAACTGAAAGATATACGCATATACTATATTAGATTTCGATAAATAATACTGATTTAATGGTGTATCAATTCAATTGAATATAGGAATAAAAAATCAGTACAATTTTTTTTAGATAGAAATCCATTTTTTCTTTCCTTAATGTAGAAAAGTATTATCCTTTTCTATCCAAATCCAATTTTCAATTTGATTTGGATAAAATAAAAAAGTAGTATATGAATAAATCCAAATTTTGCTGTACTCGATTAAAATAACTGGCATATAGTTATTATTTTTATTTCTTCTGATCGTAAAAATCCATGAAAAAGAAAAAAAAAAGATAGATAAATTTTTTTATGGTAAAAAATTAAAAAAATTCATTCATTTCAATTATTCCACAAGAAGAAAAAGACGAAAACAAGAACAAGGGTTCCGTTGAATTTCAAGTATTCAGTTTTACCAATAAGATACGAAGACTTACTTCCCATTTGCAATTGCACAAAAAAGATTTTTTATCGCAAAGGGGTCTACGAAAAATTCTGGGAAAACGACAATGATTGCTAGCTTATTTGTCAAAGAAAAATAGAGTATGTTATAAGAAATTAATTGGTCAGTTGGATATTCGAGAGCCAAAAACTCGTTAATTTAATAGTTTGAATTTTTTAAGTAGTATTTAATTTTGCATTTTGATGAGCCTTATTTTGAGGAATTCATGAAATAATGAATTAAGGGAAAAAAAGATATGACTGTACCGGTGAGCCTTTGAAAAACTAAAAACAGAAATGACAACGGCGCCCGTTCTAGCACTACCGGACTTCACCAAAGAGTTCGTTGTGGAATGTGATGCATCGGGTGTTGGTATAGGAGCTGTACTAATGCAGGGAGGACATCCCATAGCCTTTCTTAGTAAGGCTTTATCACAAAAATCTCAGAAATTATCAATTTATGAGAGAGAGATATTGGCAATTCTGCATGCGGTGACAAACTAGATGCCTTATTTGATCGGTAAATAATTCATTATACGAACTGATCAAATGAGCCTTTCATACTTTATGGGACAACGTATACATACTTTGGCACAACAAAGATGGGTCACAAAATTGCTGGGGTATGATTATGAAATCCAATACAAGAAAGGAACGGAAAATAGAGCGGCGAATGCACTATCACGCCAACCCGAATGCATCCGCTGTCCAGTAGCAAACTGCCTCGGTTCTTCAACTTTGGATGGCGCTCCAAATCATCCATCACCTCCTTCTACTATCTCAAAATATCTGGGTCAGATGTACATGCATACCTCAACTCGTCAAGGAAGAGAAAGGTAAGAGAAGAATAGGCTGCAAGCTCGGCGGTATCAAGTTGACGCGATAGTGCATTCGCCGCTCTGTTTTCTGTTCCCTTATTGTATTGGATTTCATAATTATATTACAGCATTTTTGTGTCCCATCTCTGCTGTGCCGGAGTGTGTATGCGCTGTCCCATAAAGTATGAAAGGCTCCTTTGATTGGTTTGGATAATGAATTACCTACTGGTAAAATAAGGCATCCACTTTGTCACCGCATGCAGAATTACTAACATCTCTCTCTCATAAGTCGATAATTGTTGAGATTTTTGTGACAAAGCCTTACTAAGAAAGGCTATGGAATGTCCTTCCTATATTAGTACCGCTCCTATGCCAACACCCGATGTATCACATTCCACAATGAACTCTTTGGTGAAGTCCGATAGCGCTAAAACGGGTGTCGTCGTAATTGCTGTTTTCAGTTTTTCAAATGCTGTCGTGGCTTCATCCGTCCATCTAAAAGTATTCTTCTTCAACAAAGAAGTTAGAGGAGTAGCGATCTTACCATATCCGGCGATGAATCGGCGATAATATCCGGTCAACCCCAAAAACCCTCTCAATCCGATGGTAGTAGTAGGAATAGGCCAAGCGGTTATACATGCAACCTTTTGAGGATCCGCCGCTATACCATCCGCTGAAATGATGTGGCCTAGATACTCCACTTGTGGCACTCCCCATAGGCACTTGGACTTCTTTATCTTTAATTGGTTTTGCTTCAACAAATTCAGCACATTCTCTAAATGCTGCCAATGCTCCAATTCAATTATATTATACACCAAAATGTCATCAAAAAATACTAAGACATACCTTCGCTGGAGTATTGGTGAGACCAAAAGGCATCACCCGGAACTCATAATTCCCGTCCAAAGTCTGAAATACAGTTTTGTGCACATCCGTTGGGTGAACTCTAATTTGATGATATCCTGCCTTCAAGTCAAGCTTACCAAATATAGTCACCTCTGCAAGCTCATTTAGTAGCTCCTCGATAACCGGAATTGGATACCGGTCCTTGACGATAATAGCGTTTAGTGCCCGATAGTAGACACAAAAATGCCATGTCCCATCCTTTTTTCGCACCAATAGCACGAGGGATGAGTATGAGATATGACTTGGCTGAATGAGGCCTTGCTCCAACATCTCGGCTACCATCTTTGAGATAACATTTTTTTGCACATGTGAATACCGATATGGCCTCACATTCACCGGTGCAGCCCTGGGTACAATCTCTATGTGATGGTCCACCGCTCTGATCGGTGGCAACTCTTGTGGCTCCTCAAACAATCCAAAAAAGTTATCTAATAAATTAGGCAATTCAATGGTAGTACCTGAACTCGTTTGAGGCTCATCTTCTGCTGATCCTAACTGAACAAGATAGGCCAAATCAGACGCACAAGGCAATCCCACCATAGGTTGTATCGCAAGAATCAGAGAAGACCGAACGCCATCAAGCCGCACATCTTTGTTTCCTTGTTTGAATTTCATCTACATGCTCCGGAAATTAAATGTGACGAATCCCAAACTCTGTAACCATCGAGTACCAAGGACAATGTCCACTCCTCATAGCGCCAATAGATACAAGTCCATAATGATATCGTGTCCTTGCACCCGTATACCGACCCGGCGACACAAGCTCTCCGCCTTAAGCTTCATGCTGTTTTCGATAGCAACGTCAAATCCCGTGGTCGGTTCGGCATCCAAACCCAATCTCCTCAGTAACCTTTCGTCTAGAAAGTTGTGTGTACTCCCCGAATCGATGAGGATGTGCACATAATACTTTCTAACGAGTCCATCTACTCGTAACATTCTCGGCGCATAAGTATCCGACATGCATCAATATTTCAGCTTTGATATCTTCCTCCACGCCCTCCTCAACGGCCTCCTCATGGACCTCCTCTAAACACTCTTCATCATCAATAACCTCATCATCCTCCTCAAGATCGTCGATAAGCATCACATTCCCAATCGGTTTAGAATACCGATGATCGGGGGCAAAACACTCATCACATCGAAAGCAAAGGCCCTTCGCTCTGCGCTTCTCCACCTAGGCAGGTGTAAGAGTTCGAACGAGGGGTCTTGTGCCTCCTCTAACATCGGAAGAACGTCCCAAAGGTGGTTGTGGTTTAGTACTCACAATTGCTGTTTTTGAACCCGTAGAATTTCCACCCGGCGTTCTAGGTGCAAATCGCCCATTTCGGTTGCCCAATTGGTTTTCACTGCCATCTTTAGAGCCTTATACTTTTGCTCCATCCTCACGGCCTTCTTAAAGGCCTCCTCAAGAGTAGTAGGACAAAGAGCACGAGCATTCGCCTGTATCTCATCCCGTAGCCCTAAAATAAATGTGCTCATCAATGTTTGTTGGGCCAAGGTGGCTCACAATGATTATTTACTCTTTCAACCATTAATGGAGGTTTGAGGTTCGCTAGCTCTAATACCAAATCATAAGTTTTGATACCAAATTGATAGGTTATTATATCAAAAGGTCGGCTACGGAATAATTCCTTTAAGATCTAGATTTAAAGTAGAAAGTAGTTCATGCAATTATGGGAAAATATTCATCAGATATTCCTCTATAGTCAGAAAATTATGAAACAAAGTGGATTGGATTCTTAATTTCCTGATCTACAACTTTTGTATTTATGCCCTTTGCAGATTCAAACTATAATTAGGAATTAAATATGGAATAACGTGGGTGATGGTGGTGGTGACGGGTGGAGTAGATGTTAGAGTTACGGATGGGTATGGAGATGAAAGTGGATGGTGGGTGCGATTAAGGGATATAGATGAAGGGAACGAAGTGGTCGAGATCCCAAAGAAGAGGGGTGGCTCGACAGTTTCGAGGGAGATTAGAAGTTAGAAAAAACCTCGCCAACGGTAGAGGTAAAGGATGGTGAAGAAGGAGAAGGGAGAGAGTCTAGAGAGAAGATAGGAGGCAAGAAATCAATAATCCAATAGTATAGTGAAGTTGGCTGCCATCCACATATTTATAGAGACTAGCTAACAAATCCTAAAATAATATGTAACCATAAATCTAGAGGATTCCCGCCGATCGCGTTCGAACACGCCCGATTGCGTTTGAACGCACTAAAAGCTCCATCTTTGTATGTGTGAACGCGATGCAGGCGTTCGAACGCGATGCAGGCGTTCAAACTTGCCCGACCGTGTTCGAACGCACAATATATATTCGCTGTATTTGTGAACCTGATGCAGATGTTCGCAAGGGCATTCGAATGCGACCACTCCTGCGTTCGAACGCAACCTATATGAATTTTATTTTAATAAAAATAAACAACTAATACAATAAGGAAAGATCCTAACACAATGTATCATCTTCTCCCACTTTTCCTTTTCTTGATGAGCTAAAGTATTCATGTACATTTGACCCAGATGTTTTGAGATTATTACAAGAGGTGTTGGATAATCCGGAGCGCCATCCAGAGTTGGAGAATCGAGGCAGTTTGCTGCTGGACCACGGATGCATTTGGGTGCCCGCAAATGATGGATTATGGTAGAAATTGTTGGAGCACTTTTACCAAATTCCAGAGTTTGGTCATGAGGGTGTCTTGAGGACTTATAGAAGGATATCTCAGAGTTGCACATGGCCAGAATTGAGGAGGGATGTGAGGAGTTTTGTTTATTCTTGCGAAGTCTGTCAAAAGGCTAAGCCAACCATATTAAAATCGGTTGGATTACTTCAGCCTTTACCTATACCAGACCGTGTTTGGAAAGACATTTCTATGGATTTCATAGTGGATTTTACGCTGGTACGTGATTTTTCCGTTATCTTTGTTGTGGTTGATAGATTGAGCAAGTATGTGCACTTTTTGGCATTGTCACATCTATTTTTAGCTAAGTCAATGGCTGAAATTTTTGTAAGAGATGTTGCTCGGTTACATGGCATGCCACGCACAATTGTCTCGGATTGTGATCATGTATTTATGAGCAACTTTTGGACTGACTTTTTTATATTACAGGGGACTCGATTGAACTTCAGTTCGACCTACCATCTACAAACGGACGACCAAATCGAGGTGGTCAATCGAGGCATTGAGCAGTACTTGAGGTGCTTTGTGGGAGAGATGCCGAGATGATGGTTGGAGTTCTTACCGTGGGCAGAGTGGTCTTACAACATTGCCTAGCATAGTAGCATTGACATGACTCTATTTGAGGCGGTGTATGAACGCATGACTCCGACATTACGTGCTTATGATCCAGTGGCATCTACAGATCGAACAGAGGTGGACTTAGCTTTAATAGATAGAGACCCCACATTGAGAAGGTTGCATGCCCATCTTAAACTTGCTCAAAATCGTATGAAGCAAGTTTATGATCGCAGCCATAGGGAGCAGGAGTTCAACATCGGCAGTTGGGTGTTTGTAAGGGTGCAACCGTATTGACAAGTGACCTTGCGTCTGATGCAAAACCAGATATTAGCACATCACTACTTTGGTCCATTTTGGGTGTTGGAGCGTATCGGTCCGGTCTATATCCTTAACCACATCCACCATCCACCATCTACCATCCACCTTCATCTCCATAATCATCCATAACCCTAACATCCACTCCACCCGTCACCACTACCATCACCCACGTTATTTTATCTTTTTATCCTAGTTGCAGTTCGAATCTACAAAGGGCGTAAATACAAAAATTGTAGATCAGGGAGTTAAAAATATAATCCACTTGGTTTCGTAATTTTCTAACTATAGAAAAATATTTGATGAATATTTTCCCACCGTTGCACGGACTGATTTTTATAATAAATCCAAATCTTAAAGGAATCGTTCAGTAGCCGATCTTTTGGTACTGTAACCCATCAAATTACCACCCATCATTATCATGTTTTGTATGCTAAACACATGATCATGCCCAATAATTATGCGTAGTCATCATGATATGTGAAATCTTACTAAACCGTAAGATATAATTACCGTGTATGACATGCAATAATAACAGTAAGAAAAACGTATGTACATGCATGATATGAATGTGATGATTTTATAAGGTACAATACTTCATTTTCTACACTACTCTTAGATTATAGAAGTTTCACTTGCCTAATTGTAACGCCCTCACCTGGCACGGGCACGTGCACGCCCACGCGCGGCACACGCAATAGGTTGGGCGGGACCCGTCACGCAGATACACTCCTGTGCACATGTAATCATGACATCATCAAATAATACCTACTAACATATGCATACTCACATAATCCAACAACAAATAAATTATATTAATCAACCAAATAACTTGTTAACATTTGAATATCCAAGTCCATAATAATATACACGAGACCACTATCTAATCTGGCAGGACCCACACAGGCCACAACAAACCATCAAGATATAAGTAAACAACTGATACACGAGTACTCTATAATCTGACATATACTATACAAATCATCATCTAATATAATAAGGTACAAATATAACAAACAACGATACAACTTAATGTCTGGTTAAACTATCTTCTAAACCGCTTCACGTCTATAGCTCACCTCATCCCTTAAAAATATCTCATCAGAATATCTCAAGTCGCTATCACGTATTATAATATCTTGGGGGTTAGAAAAGAAATAAAAAGAGAGTCATGAGCAAAAGGCTCAGTGAATAGACCTTACCCCGAATCAGAGATGCCAAACAGAGAGTAAATAATGTACTGGATAATATGAATCAGAAAGCAGCATGATGCAATGTATGAGCATGTATATATGTATCCGCAACGACTTATATATGAATGAAATCAATTCTCATGAATGACCACATTATATCCTCAACCAAAAATATATAACATGATGAAATTACCATATAACATCACCAAATATAACACTATATCATGTATAACAATTATAATCTAATAATACTAGTCATAGCAATGATGATGCATGATGCATGCCAACCACTAGATAATCACATATGTCAGAGCCAAATATAATCCATAGATCTCTCACTATCACAATCATCCGTCTTTACTCTGAATATCGTCCACCATGCTGGACTACGGTACCCGGCCCCAAACTCGATACACATAATGTCACAAACTCAGAGCATACCTTGTCATACGCTAAGAGTATCTCTGTAGATAAATCATACACTGCCATACGCTAAGGGTATCTCTGAAAAAGTAGAAGATGGCTAATAGAAAATACAATCATCTAAAATCTTTCAGTAGATTTTAAACAACCTAACATATATTTCTACAAGGAAAAGATCCATTCACATACCAAAGTGGTGATATATCAAAAAAATTCTTTCAAAAAAATTCATTTGATTATGATTAAAAAAACCTATCAATCTGGTATGAAAAGCATGGATCATTTGACAATGAATGGCATGGGTGATCTCTTGTTTAGATCAAATTTGTAACAATGCTTGCTAATGAAACTCTGTCTACGGAATTAAAAAAATCCTAATCTGTTCATTTTGTCCAAATTAGGAAATAGATCAATTTATTCAATACGTTCCTTATTCAATTGGATATTTAAATCTAAAAATTCTAGTTGATCAGGAGTATTTATAAGTTAGGAACTGAGAGAAGATAACTACCGATTTAAATGGCTTGTGTAACAACCCAATCCCCAAAAAAAAAAAAAAATAAATAAAATAAAATAAAAATTTCTTTCTATGGGCACGACGTGGCCGACCACAATGTGACCGGCCTCGCGCCCGTGCAGTGGGGCTGCGTGGGGGAGGTGCCACGCACCCCCCCCCTCGCGTCGCCGCAGCCAACCGGCTGCGGCCATCTGGCAGCGGCGGGCCCCAGCGCCGCCGCAGCCACCGCAAACCTCCCACCGCCTTCCCTCTCTCTCTTTAAATCTCTCTCTCTCTCTCGTTTGGTCTCTCTCTCTTTAAACCTCTCTCTCTCTCTCTCTCATTGAGGCCGACCTATCGCCGTTGTCGCCGTCGCCACCTCCGCGAGCTCCGGTGAGCTCCTTTCTCTCCCCTCTCTCTCTCTCTCTCTCTCTCTCTCTCTCTCTCTCTCTCTCTCTCTCTCTCTCTTTCTCTCTCTCTCGCGCGCGCTCACACCCGAGCTCGGGCACGTCGAAACAGAGCCGCCGGCGAGAGGCCGGTCGCTGGCTGGCCAGCAGCGGCCGGTGTCCTCCCCGCCGACCCGGTTCCGCAGTTCCCTCCCCTCCTCTCTTTCTTCTCTTCTTCTCTTCTCTTTTCTTCTTCTTCTTCCTTCTTTCTTCTTCCTTTCTTCTTCTTCTTCCTCAGCTGCTTCTCCTCTTCTTATTTTCTGCAACAGTGCTGGGCTCGGCGCAGCACTGTAGTAGGCTAGTGCTGGGCTCGGCGCAGCACTATAGTAGGCTAGTGCTAGGCTCTACAGTGCTGCGCCGAGCCCAGCACTGTAGCAGAGATCCTTTATCCTTTTAATTTTATTATTTATTTATTTAGGTATTTCTGTCTTAATTAATACAAATAGATTTAGACATTATTTATTAATAATAATACATATTCATCATTATGATTATTATTAATTAAAGTTTATTGATGATTAATTAAGTGGTAAACTATTACACATAAATATAGGTAATACTTATATTTATTTATTTATTTATTTACTTATATGTATATTAGATTAATAGATAAATTTGTAAATTATAGTTATTAGATTTATATTCTAATATTCTTATGATATAAATTTTAAGTAATTCTGTTAATTTATTATACATTATTATTTTGTAACAAATAAGATAATGACTACATAGTCCCTAATTAATCAAGATATAATTTAATTATAATTAGGTTTTTTTTATCTATATTTATATTTTATTTATAATAAAAATCTAGCCAATTATAAAATTAAGTAGAAATTCTAAAATCTAATAAATCATCATATTTTACTCGAACGGATTATAATGGGATAAACAACTAACTTTATGTTACTTAAACATTTTCAGATCCCGAACCCCTTATTTGAGACCCCGTGGACCTTGCTAGCGAGAAGTGTCATACGGTTGATGGGCGGATGTAAGGGATACGTGGTTTGTATCTTCTGATCAGGGTGAGTAGTCTTATCCCTTAGATCCTTTTCTCAAATTAGGTTATATTATATACTATGTACATGCATGTTTTGGCCTCCAGCATAATTATATGATTTTATATAGAGATGATTTCAGTCGAGCATATTTTATCATGCATTTGATTAGACTGATCTGGGATATAAATACATTGGTGATATATAGAGATGATTGGAGATGATTATACCGTTCTGATTTTATACCGAGATGATCTCTAGCATGAGTGTGCATGTGATAGACTAGCAGGAGTATGCATGTGTCGACTATATAGTTAGGGACTACAATGCATTATTTTTCTCTTGATTCCTATTCCACCTAAATTCCTGTTATGCATTGACTTGTTATCGTACTGGATATATGCATATGATCTGTCATTTAAAAAGGAAAGCATGAAATGTGATTGATAGGATAGTTGATAGAAAGCGTGAGGATACCCGAGTGGGCGCGAGGGTTAGGACGCGCTTGGTGGATGATTGATCGCTCGACATGGTTGCAATCCTGTTGGCCTTACGTCCGAGGTCGTTAGTCTGTGTGCGCAGCAGACATTCGGACACATGCCGTTCGCCAGGGCATATGTGGCGAGTTATCCTCACGAGATTTCTATCAGCTAGAAGGGTGCCCGGTCTAGATGGATGTTGATACTCTAGCAGATGGCAGGGTCTGGTTATATTTGAGATACTCCTTGCGGATGGCAGAGTATGCTCTGAGCCTTCGGGCATGATGTTGAGACCGAATACCGGGTGTTGACTGTGCACAGTGGTCTGGTATGATGATATTATACCGAGATTTCAGTAATGATTATGATGTTGAGAAACGCATATGATTTCATTATTATCTGACATACCTGATTATTGAGTGGTCTAAATATACATCACATATGATTGCATTTGATATCATAACATTGTCATGGTCGGCATGCATCATATATCAAATTTGATAGAGAGTTATGATGATCATATGACGTGGTGACCTATTTATTCATTATCGAGGATTATGTATTCTTATCAGTTATGACATGTTATCTATATTTCATTTATGTATTATTGATGACACATTCATTTACTCATTCATGACATGATACTCTTTCTGATTCATATTATCCAGTACATGATTTACTCTCTGTTTGGCATCACTGATTCGGGGTAAGGTCTATTCACTGAGCCTTTTGCTCATGACTCTCTTTATTTCTTTTCTAACCCCCTCAGATATGTGATACGTGATAGCGACTTGAGAAGATATTTTAGAGCGATGATGAGGTGAGCTATAGATGCGAGATGGTATAGATGATAGTTTATATAGAAATTGAGTTGTACCAATATTTGATAATTGTACTCTTTTGTATTAGACGATGATTTGTATAATACAGGTCGAATCATAGTGTACCATTGTATTAGTTATTTTAGTTGTATCTTGATGGTTTGTTGTGGCCTGTGTGGGTCCTGCCAGATTATGTGGCGGTCTAGTGTGTATATTGTGGACTTTGATATTTATTTGTTAACAGGTTTATTTGGTTAAGAGTATGATTTATTTGGTGATGGATTATGTGATCATGGATATGTTAGTAGGTGTTATTTGATGATGTCATGATTGTATGTACACAGGAGTGTATCTGTGTGTGATGGGCCCCGCCCGTCCTGTCGCGTGCGCCGCGCGTGTCGTGTGGGCGCGTGTGCGTGCACGTGCCCATGCCGAGCGGGAGCGTTACAGCTTGTGGACTGACATTCTCAAAGCTTGCTACTTCCCTAGTTCATCTTTTTTCAACCGCCAAACTCAAAACGACCTTTTTCTTGGTCCTGGCTTGCAATTCTCCAAGTTCGTGATCTATTTAAACCTCATGTAATGTGGGAAGTTGGCTTGGGTGCAAATATTTCTATAACGCAGGATACTTAGCTTTGAAGCATTTCTCCCATATTGTGCTTCCCTCTGGAGTCTCACATGTTACCCACCTAATCTCTCCAACAGGCTTATGGAATCAGCAGTTAATCTTCTTAGTTTTTCTGCCGACAATTGCTACTCGCATTATCAATTTACCGTCACCTGCCCCTTCCTCTGTTGACTGTTTGCTTTGGAAATTGACCTCCACTAGACGTTTCTCTACTCTGTCTGCTTTCCACCTCCTCGCTTCCTCTCAAATCTCTTTGGCGAGCTATTTGAAGACAACACATTCTGGCTAGGACTCTTATTTTCATCTAGTGTTGCCTCTCACAAGCACTACCAACTAAGGAAGCTCTCCATGTGTGCTGGTTTGCTATAGAATAATCTTGCCATCACTGTCCAAGCTCCCCGAAATCTATTATTCTTGTGCTTTCTGATTGTCCATTTGTACATGCGGTATGGTTTTGTATGGGATATCGCTGGCCTCCCATTTCCTCTCTCAGATTGATTAATTGACATACATTCTAGCCATGGTGTAGACCTATTCCCTCTTATCTTTGTCACTATGTGGTCTGTATAGAAGGAAAGAAACTAATGCCTATTCAGAAAGTTCGATTCTAGCCCAAAAATTATAGTTTGCTCTATCAAGGTCATCATCTCATTATGGTCCATGACTCCTCTTCGGTGCAGATCACCATGCCGCCACCGTTTGCTCTAGCTGAACCCACCTTATTGACAGCAAGGATTGGATGCTAGTTGGCACTAAGGATTGGATGCTGGTATTAAGCGTTTATCTACAATCAACATCCAGATTGTCCTTTGACCATGGAAGGAGAAGCTCAAGCTCTTATTATTGCCTCAAACTGATTCATGCTCACATTCCTTCGAATCGGGTGCTACTTTTTTCTGATTGCAAAATAGTGGTGATGCTTTTTCCTCTGAACTCACCTGATGATATTCCATAGGTCACTAGGTCTTGAATTAGAGCATGTCGTAGCTTGCATGTTGCCCTCTCCTTTACACTATTTTGTTTATTAGCAGAGTTAATAATTCTTATGCCCATAATCTTGCTCGTTCAGCCCTCTCCACCCACACTAGGCTATTCAAGTTGGATGCATCCTATAATACTTTTGACTGAATGAATCCTATGACTACGATCTCTCTCTCTCAAAAAAAAAAAAAATCTATTGGTTAAAGTAGGATGAAAAAGGTAATGATGGGATTCCTCTTAAATCTGAGTCAATCAATAGCATATTGTTATTTGGATCTTTAATCTCAATCATGCTGAAGTGTAGGGAACGAACGAAGAGGGATGCGTGAAGTGAAAATAAGCAAATATTGAACGAATTTATACCATGGAATCAATATACTTCTAGATATGTTTCGTACCTTTCCATAAATCAGAAATTATATAATAGATTTTTACAACATGGAGCATAATGAAGATTTAAAACAAATCAAGACCAAAGACATCAAAATTTTCTACCCATAAGCATAAGGATTTAAAATAAATTAAGAAAGAAAAGAATAAAAAAAAATGAATCTAGTAGATTTAACATTTTAGATCGTAGAGAGAGAGTAATTGACTGTTGAGATGGAGAGAAATCGACTATTAGGATAGAGATGCAAAAGATATGGAAGAAGCGAAAGAGGGGTTAAGGTATAAAGAAGATATTTTGATCATTTTCTACTAATAGAAATTCTAGTACAAAACATGCATCACTTTATTGTACCATTTACTTGTAATAAATTTTCTGCTTAACTCGTTAAGTGACTTATTTTATACATAGTTTGACCAAATTATTTATAATGAGTGTTTGATTACATAAGTTATTTAAAAGAAATCTAATTCATGAATAAGTATTAAACCAAACACATCTTAGTATAACTTTAGAATCAAGAATTCTGTCGTTTTATAAAGGCATTTAGATCATTCAGCAATCTAAATGGAGGGGCGCCTCTTATATTGCATATTACCAAGAAATAAATCAAACTCCCGATTATTTATTTGCTTCTCACTAATCACTAACAAAAATAGATAGGAACCCACCACTTCTTAATTATGTACAGTCCTGACCAGCCTACATATCTTGATTTACCCGGTTCTAATATTTCCAGCTCTTTCTCGAATCCAGCAACTTAGCAAATAACGCATGAATTTGGGTTCTCCTCAACACTCTGGACATAGTAATGTGTGGACATATGATGATTGTAAGACGTATATGCCTTCAGGAGCTCCTCAACCTGTGCATTTGCGTCCTTCTTCTCTCCATCCTTCTTGGGCTCATCTTTCTTCTTCTCTTCCTTGGCAGGCCCAACCGAGAGTATCTCGACGTGCCAGAGTTTTCTCAGCTTTCCCACAATATCCACAGGGTCCACGGATCCGATAACAGTGAGCTTCTTGTCCTTCAAGTCTACGGCGATGGAATCAATCCCTATTGTTTAAACATGAACAGATAATTAGCCACTATATTAAAGATAGTTCCAATAAGAACTGGTTACCAGTAACCAAGGGAATTGGCAAGATGAAAGTAATTTTAAACAAGAGATCAGAAAAGGGGAGAGAGTGAGGTAGTCGATACCTCGAAGGGTCGAGACTGCTTTCATCGCCTTCTTCTTCTCCTTGTCGTCATGTAAATCCAGCTTCACCACAACCTTTTGTAGAAATCAAATAAAAGGAGAATAAATATACCGAAAAAATTTATCGAGGAGTGAAATCTAAATCTGTGACCAGGCATCAAAATTCCTCCGAAATTAAGAACGAACAGTCCCAAGTAAAATAACAGATTTATTATTCTAAAGGATATTGGCAGTTGGTGTTTATTTACACCCTCTTCCTTGCCAGAACTGAGGCAAGTAAAATAGGACTAGCAACCTATCCTTGAAGTTGCCTTGGATAAGACAAAGCCAACGAGCTCACACATATCACTGAAGGCAATCTTGAAATGTTTGTAGATGCTGAGGAACTTTGTGGTCCAGCAGCAAGTGATGTTGTACACAAAATGGACTTAATTAATTATCAGGTCTACCATGCTATACTACTTGGCATCAATAATCGCTGGGTGTGTGTATATTTATCCCAAGTATAACTAAATTTGGCAACATGATTTAAATTTGTTCTATAGAAAATGGAGAATCACAAGTGTAATCCCAAACCCCCTTTTTGAGGACAAACAATGTTCTAAATAAAGAGTTCGTGGGTTTCTTACCTTTTTGTCTCCGGACATCGTCTCTTATGTGCTCACAGAATCAAAGGTCAAGTAAATGCAGAGAACAAAACAGAAAAAGCAGGAGAATCTCGAATTGTTGTATACGAATTAATGAAACTCAATAGGTGATGGCAATGAAGACGATACTCATACATACATATAGTGTGTGCTCCGTTGATTGACGAAGTCTTCCAGAGAGACTATTGAGTGCAGAGGAAGGTAGGTGAGGTGGTTGGTCTCCTCCTGAACGCGTTCTTCTCATATAGTCGTCCGTCGCGCCCGCCGCCACTACTATCGGTCAACAACGAGATAATAGTTTTCTATTAAGTCCCAACTCCATTGACGTCAGCCTTGTGCGAGAAGGGAATAAGAAATCACATCGTGATGATATTCGGTATGATCGATGGAGCCTAGTTATATTATTTATTCTGATTATCTAGTTTAAAATTTAAGTAGGTTAAAGTTTATTTAATTAGCTAAGGTGGTTAACTTTTGCATAGTTTTAGAAAAAATATTACGTAGATATCCATTAGTTGACCGAATATTATGAGACCACTTGAAGAAGATCAAAGACTTCCTAATCTACAACTTTCGTATTTAAGGTTTCTCCAGATTAGGACTCTATCTGTGGTATAATGAAGAAACATTCTAAAAAAGATAAACAAAGCTGATTTAGCCTAGTCATGTTTATCTCTAAGTCAATTTATCTTTAATGTAAACCCTTAAGGCAATCATAGTTAAGTTATGTAAGCCACTAAGGCAAGTTTAATTAAATCATATAAGCCTCTAAGATAAGTTTAATTAAGTCATATAAGCTTCTAAAGCAAATTCAATTAAGTCATATAAGCCTCTAGGATAAATCTTAGTTCAAGCCATATAAGCATTTAGAGCTAATTCTGAGTAGAATCTATTGTACTCGACTTATATATATAGAAGGGTTGGGCTTTAAACATGGAAGCATCTAAGCATTGTAATTGAGTTTAGTTTTCTTTATTCTCGCATTTACCATTTTTTATCATAGTCGTTAGATCGTCTTTATACTCTTTGGAGTAGATCTAAGTTAAAAATTCAAATTCTACCTCTAACCCTCTAACCCATAATCACCATTAACTCCAGCAGCCACGCTACTTTACGGCTGTACCATCGCCCTTAGTCGTCCGTCACTCTCCGACAACTGCCGTAATGTAGAATATTTACTATTTTGTCTCGTTCTAACCTTACTCTATTATTTTAATTAAATCTTTTCATCAAAACATCTAATTGATGTGAAACTAGAGCTATTAGAACCCTATCTCGTGAGGCTACCAAAATTTTCATAATTTTCTTATGTTTGGACGGTTCAGATATGGTATGAAACATGTGCCTCACATACGAGGTAGCCTTTCACGTGTAGGCCAAGAGGCTAGTAGTACATGATCGTTACTAGATAAGACTATCACAAATTCATCCATAATATAAAAATAATAGAATCTCTAAATACAAGAATACATCTTAAAAAGTATGATATAATAAAGGAAGAAAAACATATCCCGTTACAAAATATTACACTATAAGAAAAATAAAATAGACCCAATGCTCTACTAGCTGTTACAAAGCTCTCATCACAAACAACAACAGTCAATCTGCAATTAATGTCTAGTATAAATGAGTATAATTTTAAGCAAGTGATATTATCACTAGTCAGATAAAATAGATATAAGTACACCTAATATGAATGTTGCATGAATATCTAAATAACAAGATTTCATAGTAGCAAGACACACAATGTATTGGTTAATAAAGTCTGACCCGAGGCATGCTAACTCTTTCTACAATTACTCATCACACCTAACACTACAAGTATGGATGATTTCTAAATAAAAAACGCAACTTCCTCATCTTCTTCTCGTGATTCGTTGGTGTTGGATAATTAAAGAGCTAATTGCCTTTCTTCTTTCTTTTATTATCATCCTCTAATTTTATGAATATTATACTTGAACCCCAACAGCTCATCCAAAGTAGCTCTTATGATCTTTAGTCTCTTATATTGTGGTGACCTTTGAGTCTGTCCCAAATTTTTTTGCAAATATCTAAGAATTTTTCTCACCGTTTCAAGATTGAAAGAATTAATAATATTAAAAAATCTAATAAATATATTAAAAAATAAATTCTTCTCGAACAATCTTAAAGAGTTCCTAACTATGTAAAAGTATGCTAATTTTTTACTCTTTTAACTTGAGTAGTATATTCATGATTAACTTTTAGTCTACCCCAAATTTCTTTAGTAGACTCACGTGTAAAGATTTTATTGAATTCATTTAAATCTAATGCACAAATACAACAAGTTTGGAAGTACATTGGGGAGATATCGAAGTCCTAGACCGACTAGATTTAAAATTATAAAAAATCAAAGTCCAAGTCAAAGTCAAAAGTTAAAAAACTGAGTTTGTTTAGAAAACTGAATATGATAAAGGGTCAAATAATTTATAGAAAAATTAAATAATACATAAGAAAGATGAACTTATAGAACTAACTACCTCATCGAATAAATTAAGTTTGGCTTTCTAGGACCACATAGGTTTGATTTGGTCTTATGCTTATCCTTCCCTATTTGTAATATTATTTTATATTAATTACGTTGGGTCATTGATAGTAAAATTTGAATTATACCTAGATGCAATTTTCAAATGCATACATAAATTATAAGAGTTTATAAGTCTAAACTTAGTTTATATATCTTCTAAAATTTAGGTTAATTAAATGATGAAGGAAAAATATAATTTATGTGGAAAAACTAATTACCTAAAATAATTAATAGGAGAAATGATATGATATGGACTGAGCGTCTACTACTCGATCAAGCTTGGATGCAGGAAAGCAGTTTGCACAGTCGGAGGAAAAAAATCTCAGAATATTCTATCGTAGATAAGAAATTACAAAGCCAATGGTGGTTGATCTGTGACTTCCTGATCTACATTTTTGGTATTCACGCCCTTCACATATTCTGACTGCACTTGGGGTGAAAATATGCAAAAATTGGGTTGAAGGTGGAGGTGACCGGTGATGGTGATTATGAGGTAAGAGAGATGATAATGGTAATGGATTGAATTGGGTGGCACGAGGTGTTGAGGGAATAAGAATGAGGGGGAGAAAATGGTCAAGATCCCAAGGAGAAGGGAGGACTTGATAGTCAAGGGGGATTAGATGTAATTGGCGATGAGATGGCACACGGCCAGGGCTTAAATGAGGAGGGAGAAAAATTAGAGTAGAGAAGGAAGGGAAGGGAAGAAAAATCAATATTCATTCATAATAATCCTTTAAGTTGCCATCCACATCTTAAGTGGTTAACCTAACAAGCCAAAATGACAAATAACCCTAGAAACAATGAATTCTCGCCAAGTACGTTCAAACGCGCAATTCATGTTCACTATTGATGCAAACGTATGTAAGCGTCCGCACGTGGGGTTCGAACAGAGTCAAGTGCGTTTGAACGCACAAATTGTGTTCCTTGTCGATGCGAACACCCATTTGCAAGGGGTGTTTGAACCGTGACTCCACATCCCGCCACCCCCCCCACCCCGCCCCGCGTTCGAACGCGACATACATAATCCTTATTTTTTGAAGAAAATAACTAGAACAAAATAAGAATAGATCCTCCACAGGTTGTATCCATGTTTGAGATGACTCAATGTGGTCCAAATCACATCATTCCACCATACTTCCGCTCACTTTGTCTTCAAAGTATAAATTCAGGATAACTGTCCATCAATGTTGCCTCGGATTCCTAGGTGCCTTCCTCCTATGTCTGACTGACCCAACTTACCAACACCCTTGTGACTATTCGTCCTTCACGTCTGACCTTCCTTCGTGCTAGAACCTTCTTTGTAGCAAGCTCAACTGACTCCGATTCAGGCTTGGGTAGTTCTGCGACAACTTGCTCAATTGGAACAACTCAGACTCTCAAGTTAGATACATGGAAAACTGGGTGAATTTAGGACGATTCAGGTAGATATATATGCAACCGCTCCCACCATCCCTAAAATCTGAAATGGACCAAAGAAGTGATGTGCTAGCTTTTGGTTTTGAATAGTTCGTACCGAGATTTGCTGGTACGGTTGAAGTCAAACATAGACCCAATCGCCAACTTCATAGCATCTTTCCTGGGGTTTGCGATCATACACTTGTTTCATTTGGTTCTGTGCCACTGGTAGGTAAAGCATGAGCCGCTTGAGTACTTCATCTTGTTCTACTAGCACCTTGTCTATGTTGGTTTGATCTGGTTGGCTTGGCTGGTCATAGGATCAGAATGTTAAGGGCACGCTGGTAGGATCGTTTTGTTCGCTCTATTGTATTTACTGCTTTTGAGTCTATAAATGGGATGCCAACCCCATGTCTTTTGTATGTTTCTGAGTGTCTTTTGGTTTCCTTCAAGAGCTCCTTGCGAAGCAACCTTGGGATCGCAATGTTAGTGTCATCACAACACTAGTTTGGAAATTTTCCTGCACATGCCTATAAAATTCATGGACCAAAATCAAAATGGGGCTTACTTTTAAAATGTAACACCCCACAAGACCTTTGATCCCCCTAGGTTGTAGAATTGGGGATGCTCGTACTTAGTAGTAGAGGAGAAATATCGAGAAGCATTAAGTGAGCCAACTTTGTAACCGAAGTGCCATTGGTTCAATGGTGTTTATTTTGTCCTCAATGGGTATTCTGCCCCTTTAAATTTCTTATCGTTAGCATGTCTTGTAACTTCTGTTCTAATCAATAGAGAATGGCAATCTTTATACCAAACTATGTATTTTGCTTGTCTTTACTTTGTCGCAATCCAAAACAGGTGCATCGCTTGCGAAGTGATTGGTTGACTTGACTTTGCAACTTGAAAGTAAAGTGTCACGCGGTCTTTATCCATCTCAAAAACTTAGTCCGTGATTAGTGGTATCATAATGGATCAACAAGAGGAGCATCCTTGCGAAATGGGGCACCATAAGCAAGGTGGAGAGACAAGTCAACCGGCAAATGCAGCAAGCAGATTTGGGCAAAGGACCAATAGTGCCAGTGTTGATTACAGGGCCACATCTGAGCAATTTTGAAAGGCATCAAAATAACAGGGAGTAGCTTGACGACATGGAGGCACACATCTTGCAATTAAATGCCAATTTGCTCAAATATGTACTCTTGGCGATAGGCTGGATTGCTTGGAGACGTATCAGTAACACATGGATGACGAGGTCTAAACATTGCAAGACAATGCCAAGGAAGCTGTCCAACATCTCATAGAGCAGCTAGCAGACCTCTCCGCAAAGCTGATGGTACTCACGCAAGCAAGAGCACCATGCAACCCGCCGCACAAGTAGAGGGAAATTCTGAAAGGGTCAGAGTGTCAGAACCACGTTGCCATAAGGGTGCAAGGGATGCCAAAGAGTTGGAGAACTTTCTTTTCGATGTTGAGCAATACTTTCGGGTGGTGCGACTAGACTCACAAGAAACAAAAGTCACCTTCGCAACGATGTACCTCGACAGGGATGCCAAGCTATGGTGGTGGACTCATTACGAGGACATCCAAGGTGTCTACTACAACATCACTACTTGGGAGGATTTGAAACGGGAGCTAAAGGTGCAGTTCCTTTCTAAAAATGTGGAGTTTATTGCAAGGCAGAGTTTATGACATCTCACACAGATGGGATCGATTCAAGAATATGTTTAGCAATTCTCGATGCTCATGCTGGACATTCGGGACATGTCGGAGAAGGACAAGCTTTTTCACTTCTTGGAAGGCTTGAAGCCTTTGGCACAAACAGAGTTGCGACGTTGGGACATTCCTGACTTAGCGGCAGCCTAAGCTGCAGCGGAGCGCTTGATGGATTATTCAACCCTTGAAAACCCAAAGAAGAAAGGGTGATGCAAAGTGAAAATAAGGGATCATGGCAGAAAGGTGTGAAGCCGAACAAGAGTCCCGAGGAGGACTGTTTCCTATGCGAAGGACCACATTTTGTGAAGAATTGCCTGCAATAGAAGTCACTCAATGCAACGCAAGCCCAAGAGCAAAATTTAAAGAGCGACATTGAGAAGTCGACGGAGGGCCCTTGAATGGGGGCATTGCAACTTCTAAACACCCTCAAGGCTCAAGTGGGGAAGAAGCAAAAATCCTTGCCTTCAAAGAATTGAAAGCCTAACGAGCTAATATTTGTCGATATTGAGCTCAATGGAAAGTCGACCAAGACATTGGTTGACACTGGTGCGACTCATAACTTCATAGCGGACCATGAACCACAATGACTTAGGTTGCTCCTTTCGAAGGACTCAAGTCGAATGAAGGCAATGAATTCGAAGTGTCAATTGATCGTCGGGCAAGCGAAGGATGTGCATATTGCTGTTGGGTCTTGGAGAGGCAAAGCCAATTTCATGGTGGTTCCCTTGGATGACTTCCAAGTCATACTTGGGATGGAATTCTTGCAAACGGCAAGAGTCAATGCCGTTTCTTAATGCTCTTTGCATGATGGGGTTTGAGTCCCCTTGTGTCATCCTGGTGACGAAGACAATGACAAAGGAGACAAAGCAACTTTCAACACTTCAGTTGAAGAAAGATGTCAAGAAGGGTGAGCAAACATTCTTGGCGGCATTGAAGCTTGAGGTGGAACCTTTGGAGAATGGCCCAATGCCACTTGGGATCATGAAGGTTTTGAAAGAGTTTGGGGATGTGATGCAGCCCGAATTGCCAAAGACCTTGCCTCCTTGCCGAACGATGGATCACAAGATCGAATTGGAGCTAGGGACAAAGCCACTAGCCCGTGCGCCATAATGCATGTCTCCTCCGGAGTTGTTGGAACTTCAAAAGAAAGTGATGAGTTGCTTAAGGGTGGATTGATTCGTAGCTCAAAAGCATTGTTTCGGGCGCCAATGCTATTTTAGAAAAAGCATGATGGAAGTCTATGACTATGTGTAGACTATCGCGCATTGAACAAAGTGAGGATAAAAAACAAATACCCAATCCCTCTAATTGCTGACTTGTTTGATCAACTTGCAGGAGCGCGGTACTTCTCCAAATTAGACTTGCGCTTGGGGTATTGGCAAGCCAGAGTTGCGGAAGGTGATGAAGCAAAGACAACGTGTGTGACATATTATGGCGCACAAATTCTTGGTGATGCCATTCGGCTTGACAAGTGCCCCTACAACCTTTTGCACACTCATGAACCAGTTGTTCCATGAGTACCTTAGTAAGCTCGTGGTGGTCTACCTTGACGACATCGTGGTGTATGGCAAAACGTTGGAGGACCACATCCAACATCTCAAAGCCATCTTCAAGGTGCTAAGGGACCACTCCATCTATGTAAAGAAGGAGAAGTGCTATTTCGCACAAGAGGAAATCATGTTCCTTGGACACCAAGTTGGCGGAGGTCACATTCGCATGGACGAGTTTGTGCCATTCGTGATTGGCGAGTCCCTTCAAAAGTTACAGAACTTCGCTCATTTTTGGGACTTGTCAATTACTATTGGTGGTTCATTGCAAGCTACTCACGGAGAGCTACGCTGCTGATAGATTTGCTGAAGATGGACCATTCATGGGAGTGGTCAAGCAAATGTCAAGAAGCCTTTGCTGATAAGTAGAGAGCGGTGATGGAGGAACCCGTGTTAGCAGTTGCCATACTACTCTCTTCCGTTTGAAGTTCACACGGATGCCTCAGATTATGCCATCGGAGGAGTTGTGCAAGAAGGACATCCGATTGCTTATGAAAGTCGCAAGCTGAATAATACAGAGTGGAGGTATATGGTGCACGAAAAGGAGATGACAACGGTCGTACATTGCCTTCATGTTTGGAGGCATTATCTCCTTGGGTCTTGCTTTGTCATGAAGACCGACAATGTTGCCTTGAGTTATTTCCAAACTCAAAAGAAGCTCTCTCCAAAGCAAGCAAGATGGCAAGATTTGGCTGAATTTGACATGGTTTTGGAGTACAAACCAGGTAGAACAAATTAGGTTGCGGATGCATTAAGCCACAAGGCTGAAGTTGCTGCTCTCAAAGTAGTGGCGAACGAGAGTATGAACCAAGTGCAAGCATCGCTTCAAAAGAAGATTCACGAGGGAATGATCCGATGGCGGAGACCCTTAAGAAGCTTGTAGACGAAGGGAAGACACGAGGGTTTTGGGTCCAAGATGGACTGATCATGACAAAAGGAAACTTTATGTATGTGCCTTGGGCAAACAACTTGAGAAGAGAACTACTCAAGGACTATCATGACACCTTGTGGGCAGGTCATCTGGGCATACATTGGACCTTGGCTCTTGTGGAAAGAGCTTACTATTGGCCAAAGATGGGGGAAGACATCGAAGAGTATGTACGCACTTGTCTCATTTGCCACTAGGACAAGGTGGAGCGAGCGAAGCCTTATGGGTTGATGGAACCGCTCCCCGTTCCTGAGCGGCCATGGGAAAGTGTCTTTTTGGACTTCATTTCGTGCTTGCCAAAGGTCAGGGACATTGGCTTAGAGTTGTTTGTGGTGGATCGGTTCTCAAAGTATGTGACCTTTACTCTGGCTCCGCTGCATTGCACCGTTGACGAAGCAGCTCGTTTGTTTCAAAGGCATGTGGCAAAGTATTGGGGAGTTCCACAAAACATCGTGAGCGATAGGGATCCTCAATTCTTGGGTTGGTTTTGGATGGAGTTGTTCAAACTCTTAGGGTCAAAACTCTTCTTCTCCACGAGCCTTCATCCCCAAACTGATGGCCAAACCGAAAGAATAAATGCTTTTCTTGAGCAATACTTGTGGCACTTTGTTAGTGCCAATCAGCGAGATTGGGTCAAGCTACTTAACGTTGCCCAATTCTGGTACAACTTGTAGAGGAGCTCTGCATCCACCAAAGGCCCCTTCGAAGTTATTATGGGACAACAATCTTCCACACCGCATACTTTGGTGGTGGGTTACATAGGCAGCAGCCCTTCCAAAGAATGGCATCGAAATGCGGAGATTGCCAAAGCCTATCTTGAGAAAGCAGCATGTTAGGTTTTTTATTTGTTGGCAATTTTGTACAAAATATTCTAAGTGTATTTTTTCATGTATATGAGCTTTACACAAGTCTAGAATATCACTGGTGTGAAGAATTGCAAGATCATTGGAGAAAAGCCGTCACGTTCTCACCGCGTTCACAAACGCGTTCGAACGCGGGCACTGCGTTCACACAGACAGAGAGCCGCGTTCACAAGCGCATTCGAACGCGGCCACTGCGTTCACACAGACAAAGAGCCACGTTCAAAAGCGCGTTCGAACGCGGGCACTGCGTTCACACAGACAGAGAGCCGCGTTCACAAATACGTTCGAACGCGGGTACTGCGTTCACACAGACTGAGAGCAGCGTTTACAAACGCGTTCGAACGCAACCTGAAGAATTCAAGCTGTCGCGTTCGAACGCACTTGGGCCCGTTCGAACGCACCTGAGATTAAGTTAGGCCGTTCGAACGCACTCGGGCCGCGTTCGAACGCACCTATGAAGTTTGCAATTTATTGGATTTTCGTGAGTACGAATATGACTTGGATTTGGCTCTATCTTGGAGATCATATATAAGGATAGTGTTGTCCTAACCTAGGGAAGTTGAATAAGATTATTCAAGGAGACTTTTTGGAGGCTACATCGGTTCTTCAACAAACAAGGCCCTTCGCATCTACAAATCTTAATCTTTCGTCTTAAGGGCTATCTAGATGAAAGATCAATCTCGAGGGCTACTGAGATTGGACTTCAATCACAAGAAGCAGTGAATCGTAGGTTCTAGCGATCAAGACTGAGAGGAACAAAGTCGTTTGGATCGACGGGTTGTTTTGTGAGTCAGTCTTGTAACTGCTACTATCATAGTGATTGGTTTTGATCCGAGTTTGGATCCGTGGTTTTTTTCCGTTTGGGTTTTCCACGTTAAAATCTTGGCGTTCATCTCTACTTTCGTTTTTAATATTTCTTCCGACTTTTACTTAAGCGAACGAGAAATATCATTGCCTAGAGGTTAGATACATACGTGTGTCTAGGGGTTTCAATTGGTATCAGAGCAGGTTCTCTCACCCTTTGAGAGAGATCAAATAGGCGTGGATTTTCATAGAGATGGACCCTCATCTATTAGACCTCCTATTTTAGATGGATCAAATTATGGATATTGGAAAGCTAGGATGAGAGCTTATTTGAAGTCTATAGATGAGAGAGTATGGATGGCCATTATGAACGGTTGGAGTCCACCAATGTACATGGTGAATGATGAGTTAGTTGAGAAACCGATTGAGTCATGGGATAAAACAGATTATGAAAAAGTTGGCTGGAATAGCAAAGCAATAAATGCAATTTTTAGTTGTGTTTCCTCGGAAGAATTTAGAAGAATATCTACTTGTGAAATAGCAAACGAAGCCTGAATGATCTTAGAAACAACTCATGAAGGTACTATGGCTGTAAAAACTTTCGAAACTTTAGAGGTTGACTACTAATTTTAAAACCCTACGTATGGAGGAGAATAAAACATTTGATGAGTTCTATGCAAAGTTGAGTGATATAGTCAACTCCAGTTTCAACCTAGGAGAGAAAATTCCTGAAAATAGAATTGTCCGTAAGATCCTTAGGTCTCTTCCAGAAAGGTTTCAGGCAAAAGTTACAGCTATTGAGAAATGTAAGGACATCGACTCTATGAAAGTTGAACAATTGGTAGGAAATCTACAAACATTTGAGTCCAGTCTTTTAAAACTGAGGAAGTCCAAAGGGATAGCTCTATCCACTATTGAACAAAATTTAGAGGAGTCTGAAGATGAAGGTGATTTAGATGTTGAGATGTTGGCTATGTTTGTCAAAAAGTTCAATAAATTCTTTCGAAAGCCAAACAAGTTGAATACTGAAAAGTTTGAAAAAAGCAAAGCTTTTGTGAAAAAGAAGAATACTGTGACTTCGAATACAGGTGGTAGCAACAACAATGTCAAACGAAGAAAACTTTGTAGCCTTTGCCTCTTCTCTGCTTAATACTGACTCTGTTGATGATACTGATAGTACAGATGATCTTGATATGCTACCAGCTGAGGAAGATGAATCTGAAATTCAAAAGGCATATAATGACTTGTACCTGGAGTCGTTTAAACTCAAGAAAAGCAATCTTAGACTACTTCAACGACTCAAGGAAATTGAACCAGAAAGAATTCAATTTGAGGAGAAGTACAAATTAGAGCTTGAACGTGTCAAAGACCTTTCTGAACAACTTGACAATGCGAAAAATAAAATGAAGGCTGATGAAATTGAACTAGAGTGATTGCATAAGGAAGTTACATTTCTAAAAGGGAAAAACAAACTGGACGAGATTCTAAAATCTCAGATCTCTAGAAAAGACAGGTATGGTGTTGGATATACTGGTAATTCAAATAATAATAAACTGTTTGTGTTTCTGCAGGTTTACAAAAGGAAGAATACCTGAAGCCATCAATCGCATTTTCAAAGCAATCCTGGATGAATCCTTCTAAATTGAAGTTGAATCTACAAACTGGTGAATCTTTGACGACACCAAAGGTAAACTTTAGTCACACTCCTCGACAAAAGGTGAGTAGAAAAGGGTTTGTTCCGACATGCTATCATTGCGGCATTCTAGGGCATATTCGACCTCATTGTAAATTTTTGCAAAAACCTAGAACTGCTTTCATTTATGGGATGAAAACTGTTAGGTTTTAATTTGTTGGCAATTGTGTACAAAATATTCTAAGTGTATTTTTATATGTATATGAGCTTTACACAAGTTTAGAATATCTCTGGTCTGAAGAATTGCAAGGTTATTGGAGAAAAGCTGTTGAGTTCACACCGCGTTCACAAACGCGTTCGAACGCGGTGCGTTCACAAACGAGTTCGAACGCAGTGCGTTCACAAACGAGTTCGAACGCGAAATCTGCGTTCACACAGATAGAGAGCCGCGTTCACAAACGCGTTCGAACGCGGGCACTGCGTTCACACAGACAGAGAGCCGTGTTCACAAACGCGTTCGAACGCAACCTGAAGAATTCAAGCTGTCGCGTTCGAACGCACTCGAGCCCGTTCGAACGCACCAACAAAGTTTAAAAATATTGGAGTTTTATGAGTACGGATAAGATTCAGATTTGGCTCTATCTTGAAGATCATGAGTACGGATAAGACTCGGATTTGGCTCTATCTTGAAGATTATGAGTACGGATAAGACTCGGAGTTGGCTCTATCTTGAAGTTTATGAGTACGGATAAGACTCGGATTTGTCTCTATCTTAAAGATCATATATAAGGATTGTGAAACCCTATCTAAAGGGGAGTTGAAGAAATATTATTGAAGGAGACTTCTTGAGGCTACATCGATTCTTCAACTAACAATGTTCCACTCATCTACAAGAATTTAATCTTTCGTCTTAAGGGTGATCTAGACGAAAGATCAATCTCGAGGGCTACTGAGATTGGACTTCAATCACAAGAAGCAGTGAATCGTGGGTTCTAGCGATCAAGACTGAGAGGAACAAAGTCATTTGGATCGACGGGTTGTTTTGTGAGTCAGTCTTGTAACTGCTACTATCATAGTGATTGGTTTTGATCCGAGTTTGGATCCGTAGTTTTTTTTCCGTTTGAGTTTTCCACGTTAAAATCTTGGCGTTCATCTCTACTTTCGTTTTTAATATTTCTTCCGACTTTTACTTAAGCGAACGAGAAATATCATTGCCTAGAGGTTAGATACATACGTGTGTCTAGGGATTTAGTTTTTCAAAAACAAAAACCATACGGATCAAGAAAAGTGATTTGAAATGTTATGTTGTGCATATAGCCTTGAAAGCTTTAAATTCTGATTTATGGTATTTAGACAGTGGCTGTTCAAGACATATGTCGGGTGACAAGTCGTTATTTTCTAATCTTGAAAAACATGAAGGGGGAGTTGTGACATTCGGAGATGGTAATTCATCAAAGGTAATAGGTAAAGGAAAGGTAAGTACTCTAGGGATTCCTAGTCTCGAAAATGTTCTTTATGTTAAGGGCTTGAAAGCAAATCTACTGAGCATCAGTCAATTTTGTGATGAAGATTATGAGGTAAAATTCTCCAAAAATGATTGTACTGTTTTAGATCATGATGGTAATATTATATGTTATGGATCTAGAACATCTGAGAATTGCTATGTCGTTGGAACTTCACATAAACTGAAATGTAACAGTGCGTCTTTCGACATTGCAGATCTTTGGCATCAACATCTTGGACATGTGAATCACAAGGAATTATTTACTCTGTTCAAACATGAAGTGGTAAGAGGAATACCTAAGATAAAAAATATGTCAAAAAGAGTGTGCGGTTTGTGTCAAATTGGAAAATAAATTCGTATCTCACACAAAAAGGTAAATACAGCTACCACTGACCGTGTGCTACAATTAGTTCACATGGACTTGATGGGTCCAACAAAAACGGAAAGTCTTGGAGGTAAACGCTATATATTCTTAATGGTCGATGATTACTCCAGATATACCTGGGTTGCATTTCTACGTGAGAAGTCTGAAACCTTTGATGTTTTTAAATCACTATGCTTAAAATTGCAAAATAAAAAATCTACAACCCTAGTTAGGATTCGTTCTGATCATAGTAGAGAATTTGAAAATGAAAATTTTTCTATATTTTGCGATTCTTTTGGTATTCAACATGAGTTTTCAGCTCCTATAACTCCACAACAGAATGAGATTGTTGAAAGAAAAAATCGAGTTGTGTAGGAAATGGCTAGGGTTATGCTTCATGCTAAAAAGGTTACTCAAAGGTTTTGGGCAGAGGCGGTCAATACAGCGGTACATGTGATAAATCGTGTTTATCTAAGACCAGGTACAAATATGACTGCTTATGAAATCTGGAAAGGTAAGAAACCTAGTGTTAAATATTTTCGAGTTTTTGGTAGTAAATGTTATATCTTGCATGATCGAGAATATTTGACTAAATTTGACACTAGAAGTAGCGAAGGCATCTTCTTGGGGTACTCGAATAATAGTAGAGCCTACAGAGTATTTAATCTTGGAACTTCTACTGTTATGGAATCTACTAATGTTATGATAGATGAATCCTCGACTGACTTAACTAAAGCTACTTCTATTTCTGTTTCTGCAGATACATATTACGAAGAAATAGGAAAGGAGCTTGATCTGGAAATTGAGAATCAGGACGAGGACAAAGTTGAAATGAACAAAAATGACTGCAACGTACTGGAACCATCTGCTAGAGTGAAATCAAATCATCCACTGTCACAAGTGATCGGAGACGTGAATGAACCAATTAAGACAAGACGACAAATCCAAAGTGAGGTATCATTTACTTGTTATAGATCTTCTTTTGAACCTAAAAATGTGAAGGAAGCATTGTTAGACGATTCTTGGGTTAATGCTATGCATGAGGAATTAGAGCAATTTTCTAGGAATGATGTTTGGTATTTAATTCCTAGACCTAAGAATGTGAACGTCATTGGAACAAAATGGATTTACAAGAATAAAAGTGATGAACATGGCAATATAGTTCGAAATAAAGCCAGACTAGTAGCACAGGGATACACTCAGGTTGAGGGTATACATTTTGATGAGACATTTGCTCCTGTTGCTAGATTAGAGTCTATTCGTATACTGCTTGCTATTGCTTGTCATTTAAAATTTAAATTTGAAAAAATTAATCCCTAGACACACGTATGTATCTAAACACTAGGCAATGATATCGCTCGTTCGCTTAAGTAAAAATCCGAAGAAATATTAAGAACGAAAGCAGAGATGAACGCCAAGATTTTAACGTGGAAAAACCCAAAACGGGAAAAAACCACGGATCCAAACTCGGATCAAAACCAATCACTAAAATATTAGCAATTACAAGACTGACTCACAAAACAACCCATCGATCCAAACGACTTTGTTCCTCTCAGTCTTGATCGCTAGAATCCACGATTCACTGCTTCTCGTGATTGAAATCCAATCTCAGTAGCCCTCGAGATTGATCTTTCATCTAGATCACTCTTAAGACGAAAGATTAAATTCTTGTAGATGAGTGGAACATTGTTAGTTGAATAATCGATGTAGCCTCAAGAAGTCTCCTTCAATAATATTTCTTCAACTCCCTTTGAGATAGGGTTTCACAATCCTTATATATGATCTTCAAGATAGAGACAAATCCGAGTCTTATCCGTACTCATGAACTTCAAGATAGAGCCAACTCTGAATCTTATCCGTACTCATGAAAGTCCAATATTTTTAAACTTTGTTGGTGCGTTCGAACGGGCTCGAGTGCGTTCGAACGCGACAGCTTGAATTCTTCAGGTTGCGTTCGAACGCGTTTGTGAACGCGGCTCTCTGTCTATGTGAACGCAGTGCCCGCGTTCGAACGCGTTTGTGAACGCGGCTCTCTGTCTGTGTGAATGCAGTGCCCGCGTTCGAACGCGTTTGTGAACGCGGCTCTCTATCTGTGTGAACGCAGATTTCGCGTTCGAACTCGTTTGTGAACGCACCGCGTTCGAACTCGTTTGTGAACGCACCGCGTTCGAATGCGTTTGTGAACGCGGTGTGAACTCAACAGCTTTTCTCCAATAACCTTGCAATTCTTCAGACCAGAGATATTTTAGACTTGTGTAAAGCTCATATACATGTAAAAAATACACTTAGAATATTTTGCACACAATTGCTAACAAATAAAAACCTAACAAAATTGTTTCAAATGGATGTTAAAAGTGCTTTCTTGAATGGTATCCTGAATGAAGATGTTTATGTGGAACAACCTAAGGGTTTCGAAGATCAAAAATTTCCTTCTCATGTTTTTAAATTGAAAAAGGCTCTTTACGGAATAAAACAAGCTCCAAGAGCTTGGTATGAGAAGTTGACCACCTTTTTAGTGGATGCGGGGTTCACTCGAGGGGGAGTGGACAAGACATTATTCATTAGACGTGAAAACAAGAGTTTAGTTGTGGCACAAATATATGTGGATGGCACTGTCTTTGGGGCGACGAGTCAATTATTAGCTAAGGAGTTTGCAGATCTCATGCACAATCATTTTGAGATGAGTATGATGGGTGAGTGTCGATGTGTGTGCTAGGTTTTAGTTTGAATCTAAGGAGTCACATTTGTTTGCTGTGAAACGTATCATAAAATATGTCAATGGCACAGTTGATTTAGGTATCTGGTTTACTTATGACTCGGGTGCTATCATATCGGCATACACGGATTCTGATTGGGCAGGTTCATGTGATGATAGAAAAAGTACTTCAGGTGGATGTTTTTATGTTGGAAACAATCTAGTTGCTTGGCATAGTAAGAAACAAAACTCGATATCTTTATCTACTACGGAGGCCGAGTACATTGCAGTAGGGAGTTGTTGTTTTCAGTTACTATGGATGAAACAGATGGTCAAGGATTATGGCATTGAACAAGATACTATGGTGCTTTATTGTGACAACATAAGTGCTACTAATATATCGAAAAATCCTGTTCAACACTCGCGTACAAAACATATTGATATCCGACATCATTTTATACGCGAGTTAGTTGAAGACAAAACAATAGCACTAGAACATGTTGAGACCGAGAAACAGTTGGGTGACTTGTTTACAAAACCTTTGGATTTACAGAGATTTGAGTATCTTCGTACTTCTTTAGGGATTTGTGCTTTGGACTGATTTTATTGGGATTTGTGTTCTTTTTAGTTTGCGAGTTTCTTTCATTTTTTTTTAGGTTCTCTTTTACTCTGAAATTTTCTTTGGTTTTAGTTTCAGTTTTGTCGAGAGTTTTTGTCGTATAAAAAAAAATAAAAAAAAATTGATGCACTCCTAGATTCAATAATATACTCTTGACATAAAAATATGATTTTTCTTTTGATTATGAGTTATTATAGTCAATTTTGTCATCTTATAGTATATTGTTTCAATTTTTGATTTTGTCACTCCCTCGACTTCTATAATAATAAATTTTTAATGCCTCATAACGTATGTGTATTCTTGTGTGAGCATGATATCATGAATATTTTTTTTAAATAGCTCTCTATTAACTTTGATTTGCAAAGTTTGACCTTATGCTTAGTTATCAAATATATTTTTATAAAAGATCAATGAAAAGGGCTACAATGAGTTAGTGTGAAAGCCGTCTTGTTTCGAGTCCAGTTTGACTCAGTACATTATTTGCAAATTTAAAAAAAAAATGATATATGTGAATTTCTTCTTGCACAACGTTTGATTTGTACTACAAGAAAAGGGCTACCTACTCATGTGTGAAAGCCAGCATTGCACATATATGTTTCAGTAAAAAAAAAAATACAGGAAAAATTCCTGTTGTGTTATGGAGAATAAGTCGAAAAGTGCAAAATTTCTATACTAAGTCGGTTTGACTATTGTGTTACATCATTGTTTATATAGTAAAGTTTGTTTAAGAAGATTGGTTCATGTTTTCTATGCTCATCTTACATATGCATATCGTTATGATCAATCAAGATTAATGTAATTGTAATAAACCAATCTTAAAAAAAAAAAAAAAAAAAATTGGGCACGACGTGACCGGCCACACTGTGGCCGGCCTCGTGCCCATGCAAGCTGCGCATGCAGCTTGCGTGGTGGGGGCGCCACGTGCCCGCTGCCGCTGCCGCAGCCAATGGGCTGTGACGGGCCCCGGCGCCGCCGCAAACCGCCCCCCCACTCACCGCCTTCCCTCTCTCTCTTTAAATCTCTCTCTCTCTCTCTCCCGTTTGGTCTCTCTCTAAACCTCTCTCTCTCTCTCTCTCTCTCTCTCTCTCTCTCTCGTCGAGGCCGGACTATCGCCGCCGCCGCCACTTCCACGAGTGCCGGTGAGCTCTTTCTCCTCCTCTCTCTTCTTCTCTCTTCTTCTCTCTCTCTCTCTCTCTCTTTCTCTCTCTCTCTCTCTCTCTCTCTCTCTCTTTTCTCTTTTTCTTACCTTGGGCTCGGGCCCGTCGCAGCCGAGCCACCAGCGAGAGGCCGGCAGCTGGTTGGCCACCAGCTGCCGGTGCCCTCCCCGCCGGCCCAGGTCCGCAACCGCCTCCCTCACCTCCCCTCTTTCTTCTCTTTCTCTTCTGTTCTTCTTCTTCTTCTTCTTCTTCCTCTTCTTCTTCTTCTTCTTCTTTCTTTCCTTCTTTCTTTCTTTCTTTTTCTCCTTCTTCCTCAGCTCCTTCTCTTTCTTTCTGCACAGTGTTGGGCTCGGCCCAGCACTGATGGCAGATGTGATTAATTTATTAATTAATTAGTTTATTTAGGTTATTTATTTAGGTATTTTTCTTCTTAATTAATGCAAATAGATTATTTAGACATGAACTATGTTAATAATATTATATATCCTTCAATATAATTTTATTAATGATAATTTTTATCATTAATGATTAATTAGGTATAAATATATGTAATACTTATATTTATTTATTTATTTACATATCTATTAGATTAATAGATAGATTTGTAAATTATAATTATTAGATTTATATTCTAATATTCTTATGATCTACATTTTAAGTAATTCTATTAATTTATTATACATTATTATTTTGTAACAAATAAGATAATGACTACATAGTCCCTAATTAATCAAGATATAATTTAATTATAATTAGGTTTTATCTATATTTATATTTTATTTATAATTAAAATCTAGTCAATCATAAAAATAAGTAGAAATTCTAAAATCTAATAAATCATCATATTTTACTCGAACGGATTATAATGGGATAAACAACTAACTTTATGTTACTTAAACATTTTCAGATCCCGAACCCCTTATTTGAGACCCCGTTGTCCTTGCTAGCGAGAAGTGTCACACGGTTGATGGGCGGATGTAAGGGATACGTGGTTTGTATCTTCTGATCAGTGTGAGTAGTCTTATCCCCTAGATCCCTTTCTCAAATTAGGATTTATTATATATTATGTACATGCATGTTCTAGCCTCCAGTATGATTATATGACTTTATATAGAGATGACTTTAGTCGAGCATATATTTTATCATGCATTTGATTAGACTGATCTGGGATATGAGTACATTGGTGATATATAGAGATGATTGGAGATGATTATGCTATTATGGTTTTATGTCGGGATGATTTCTATCATGAGTATGCATGTGTTAGATACATGGTTGGAGTTTGCATTACATCATTTTGCTCTTGATTCCTATTCCACCTAAATTCCTGTTATGCATTGACTTGTTATTGTACTGGATATATGCATATGATGTGTCATTTAAAAAGGAAAGCATGAAATGTGATTGATAGGATAGTTGATAGAAAGCGTGAGGATACCCGAGTGGGCGCGAGGGTTAGGACGCGCTTGGTGGATGATTGATCGTTCGACATGGTCGCGATCCTGTTGGCCTTACGTCCGAGGTCGTTAGTCTGTGTGCGCAGTAGACATTCGGACACATGCCGTTCGCCAGGGCATATGTGGCGAGTTATCCTCATGAGATTTCTATCAGCTAGAAGGGTGCCCGGTCTGGATGGATGTTGATACCCTAGCGGATGGCAGGGTATGGTTATATTTGAGATACTCCTTGCGGATGGCAGAGTATGCTCTGAGCCTTCGGGCATGATGTTGAGACCGGGTACCGGGTGTTGACTGTGCACAGTGGTCTAGTATGATGATATTATACCGAGATGTCGGTGATGATCGTGATGTTGAGAAATGCATATGATTTCATTATCATTCGGTTACCTGATGTTGAGATGTCTTGAATATATTTTGGAATTCTAGCAGTGCATCTCCAAAAAGATTTTTAACTTGTTTTTAGTTAAAAAAAGAAAAAAAGGGCGTTCGAACGAGGATTCATGAGTTCGAACGCGGCGCGTTCGAACGCGCGGACTTGTGCGTTCGAATGCACTCGTGGTTTCTTTAAATATTGCGTCCGAACCCAAGGGTTTCATCTTCCATTTTCCAAACCCTAAAAACCCTTCATTTTCCCCTTCTCAAATCTTCAAGATCTTGGTGTTTTTCATCGAATTTTTCACTTCAAATCCTTTTTGGGGGTAGATCTCCTCCGGATCTAGTGTCTTTCAACCAAATTTTTGAGTTTCTCCTCACATTTGCAAGGTATGATCATCCATTATTTTTCCTAGTTTTTTTATTCAATAAACATGCTTGATCTTGAGTGATTTTGTGCGTTGTCAACTTTTGATCACGTTAATGTTACACTCTTGATGGTTCTTGTGAGATTGAACGTGATATCTTAGCGTTTTTCAAGTGAAAGATGTTTTTCCTTTTGGGGCTTCATGGTTTCTACCATTTTTTTTTGGAATTCTTGCTATTTTTTGGTTGCTTTGGACATGTATTGAATATTGCAACGTGTTTTCTTTTCAAGAATGCCTAAAAAAACGACAGTGACCAAGAAACCAAGGCCGCCTTCGTCGCCATCCTCGGCTCCCAAGTTTTCTTCAACAATGGCTGCGGGTCGCTACAAACATAATTTTGGCACCCGTCCTGTTATCTGTGAAAGACCCATGGTTATATCTGATTTTTCTAAATTGGGGATTGAACAGATCTTTACTGAACGAGGGTGGTTATCAGTGTGTCGGATGAGCGGGACTGCTTATGTGGAAGTTGTTCGAGAATTTTTTAGTAATGCCACGATTTTTGATCACTGTATACGTTCTATTGTTCGTGCTGTATCTATATACCTGGATTCCGATGTTATTCGTGCTGAACTGCGTCTGCCTGATGGTGAGTTCCAGTATCTGACGTCTGCTCCACTTCCTGATGTCAATGAATATGCCGGTACAGTCCTGATCAAAGGGGAACGTTGGAAAGGTAACATGATGCCGCATGCAAGACTGACATCTGTGGCTCGCATGCTTCACCTCTTTTGTCTGTACAATGTTACCCCCAAGACTCGACATTCCAGTAGTAGTCTGGATCGTGCATTTCTTCTTCATGCCATGTTATCGGGAGTCTCTATTGACTTAGCTGTAGTGATCTATGATTCGATTCTCTCAGCTGCACAGAAAGAAGCACCTCGTGAGGGATTACCATTTGGCATTTTTCTTACAAATTTGTGTATTCAGAGTGGGGTGCGAGTGGATGCTTCGAAACCTTCTCTAACTTTACAGAAACCATTGGATCGGATTACTCTGAAGCGGAGTCAAGCTCACGACCAGTCGTCTCCTCTCAAACCATCCTCTTCCGCCGCTGGTAGGTCATCGCACCTCGACAGTTCTGATGATAGCTCTGTCGATGACTCATCTCCCACTGAGGGGGAGTTACCACAGTACTCAGACCGGTTCGATCAACTTAGTACTCAAGTGCAGGATCTCCATTCAGTGGTGAATGATTTACGTACTGAGCAAGTCCGTCAGGGAACTGTACTTGATTCCGTGTTGACGATTCTTCATCGTCAGTTTCCTCCGAGTCCCTAATCTTTGGCATTTGTGCAAAAAAGGGGGAGAGTGTCTTAGTGTTTAGGTGTCTAGGTGTGTAGGGGCATAGGGGGAGTTTAGTGGAGTTTACTTGATGGTTGAACTTTGCTTTGTCTTAGTGTCGTTGGCATTTGAACTTAACTTGAAGTAATTGTGATAACGTGTGTTTAATCTTTGTCTGTTTAAATTTTTGCTCTTGTGATAACTTGTGTTTTGATTTTTTTATTTCAAGTTATTTTCACTTGATCTTGGATTGGTATATGTTTCCTTATAGGGATTGATGTGCAAAATATTCTAGACTTGTTGATTGCTTAGTTTGAAGTCATTGTAATATCTTGTAACCTAGGTGTTTTATCACAAATTGCCAAAGGGGGAGATTGTTAGGTTTTTTATTTGTTGGCAATTTTGTACAAAATATTCTAAGTGTATTTTTTCATGTATATGAGCTTTACACAAGTCTAGAATATCACTGGTGTGAAGAATTGCAATATCATTGGAGAAAAGCCGTCGCGTTCTCACCGCGTTCACAAATGCGTTCGAACGTAGGCACTGCGTTCACACAGACAGAGAGCCGCGTTCACAAGCGCGTTCGAATGCGGGCACTGCGTTCACACAGACAGAGAGCCGCGTTCACAAGTGCGTTCGAACGCGGGCACTGCGTTCACACAGACAGAGAGCCGTGTTAACAAACGCGTTCGAACGCGGGTACTACGTTCACACAGACCGAGAGCAGCGTTCACAAACGCGTTCGAACGCAACCTGAAAAATTCAAGCTGTCGCGTTCGAACGCACTTGGGCCCGTTCGAACGCACCTGAGATTAAGTTAGGCCGTTCGAACGCACTCAGGCCGCGTTCGAACGCACCTATGAAGTTTGCAATTTATTGGATTTTCGTGAGTACGAATATGACTTGGATTTGACTCTATCTTGGATATCATATATAAGGATAGTGTTGCCCTAACCTAGGGGAGTTGAAGAAAATTATTCAAGGAGACTTTTTGGAGGCTACATTGGTTCTTCAACAAACAAGGCCCTTCGCATCTACAAATCTTAATCTTTCGTCTTAAGGGCTATCTAGATGAAAGATCAATCTCGAGGGCTACTGAGATTGGACTTCAATCACAAGAAGCAGTGAATCGTGGGTTCTAGCGATCAAGACTGAGAGGAACAATGTCGTTTGGATCGACGGGTTGTTTTGTAAGTCAGTCTTGTAATTGCTACTATCATAGTGATTGGTTTTGATCCGAGTTTGGATCCGTGGTTTTTTCCCGTTTAGGTTTTCCACGTTAAAATCTTGGCGTTCATCTCTACTTTCGTTTTTAATATTTCTTCCAACTTTTACTTAAATGAACGAGAAATATCATTGCCTAGAGGTTAGATACATACGTGTGTCTAGGGGTTTTTCACAGCACAAAAGATGTAGAAGTGGGCAGACAAGAATCGAAGGCCGTGAAACTTCAGGAAAGACGATTTGTTCCTGGTCAAGCTTCAACCGGCATCGCTCAAGCTCTTTCTCAAGGTGCATTAAGGGCTTTCTCACAAATATGAAGGCCCTTTTCCTGTCATCGACAAAGTAGGCAACGTGTCCTACCGAGTGCAACTCTCGGCTTGGCTTAAAATCCATCTGGTCTTTCATGTGAGTTGCCTCAAATCGTACATGCTGATCGCAAAGACCCTTCTCACAATGTGTCAAGCCGGCCAAACCCTACAAAGGTGTCGCTTGAAAGGCAGGTTGACACCATCTTAGCGGACAGATTACGGACTTTGCCCAATGGAGTTACGGAGACCGAATACTTGGACAAATGGAAGAATCTTCCAATGTCAGAAGCTAGTTGGGAACTTGAAGAAGCTCTGCGGGATGAAGAAGGCAGAGTTCAAGCATACTGGAAGAAGAACTTGGCGAGTACATCAAGATGAAGTCAAGCATCACTTGGTAGCAGCCGAAGATCACCTCGATAGGGACGTCGAGAGTCTAAGTGGGGGATTCTGTTAGGACTATTTTGTTCGCAATGTCGGTCCTATTGTATTTACTGCTTTTGAGTCTATAAATGGGATGCCAAACCCATGTCTTTTGTATATTTTTGAGTGTCTTTTGGTTTCCTTCAAGAGCTCCTTGCGAAGGAACCTTGGGATCGTAATATTAGTGTCGTCGCAACACTAGTTTGTGATTTTCTGCGCACATGTCTACAAAACTCACGGGCCAAAACCCAAATGGGGCTTACTTCCAAACCGTAACGCCCCACAAGACCTTTGATGCCTCCAAGTTGTAGAATTGGGGATGCTCATACTTAAGTACTATATGAGAACTATCGAGAAGCATTAAGTGAGCCAACTTTGCAATCAAAGTGCCACTAGTTCAATGGTGTTCATTTTGCCATCCATCTATCCTGCCCCTTTAAATTTCTTGCCATTGGCATGCGTTGTAACTTCTTTTCCAATCAATAGTGAATCGCAATCTTTATGCCAAACTATGTATTTTGCTTTTCTTTGCTTTGTCGCAATCCAAAATAGGTGCATCGCTTCCAAAGTGAATAACTGACTTGACTTTAAAACTTGAAAGTTGAGTGCCGCGCAGTCTTTGTCCATCTCAAAGACTTAATCTGTGACTGTGCGCCCATAGATAGCCTCCGAAGGGGGTCCTCCCAATAGCGGTGTGGTGAGTCGTGTTGTATAAGTACTACGCCTAGGGTAGGTAAGCTAGCCATCTCTTCGGTTGCGCCCCGACGAAGCACTGCAAATATTGCTCGAGGCAGCAATTAACGACATCGGATTGCCCGTCGGTTTGTGACTGATACGCCGAGCTCATTTTCAGTTCAGTACCTCGTTGTTTGAAGTACTCTTGCCAAAAGTGACTTATAAAGATCGGACACGATCTGAAACTATTGATTTCGGCATTCCATGCATCCGTACTATTTCCTTCACAGAAATTTCTGCTACCTTGTTTGTAGTGTATGGGTGCACTAGAGCTGAAAAGTGCACACTTTTCGTCAACTGGTCAACCACCACCATTAGCACCGTATGTCTTCTAACCTGGGGAAGTCCTTCAATGAAGTCCATCATCACATCTTCTCAAATTTGCTTCAGAATTGATAGGGTTGCAGCAGCCTCATAGGTTTCGTCGAGTCTGCCTTGGCGTGTTGACAAATTTCACATGCTCAAACATAGGATATCACTTCTTTTCTCTTTGAAGGTTCCCTCATGTCCCACCATAGGAATGTCGTGGAAGTGGCGAATGAAAGTCACTCGCAGTTCGGGTTTGGTCAATACTCGTACTCGCCCATAGTCTAGTAGTAGACCATCCTTCACTTCTAACCTGGGATAGCAAGATGGTTCTTCCTCTACCTTCTTCATGATCTTCCACACATGCAGCTCTAATCTTTAAAAGGAAAAAAAAGACCGGGATAGAAATCATGGCTAGGTCGTCCAGTTCAGGTTGCCGTGATAATGCATCGGCAACCCAATTTTTAGTTCCCTTCTTCTTTACTGGTCGATACGCACCACAAATCGCTGACCGATGAGGTATGGTCTCCATTTGGTAACGACGTGGATAATAACTAGCTTATGTAGACATTATTTGGTTCTTCATCAACAATTCCTTGCTCATGTACTCCACCGGCCTCCCTTCTTGCATGAGGATAGCCCCAATTCTAGTTCCAAATGTGTAGAATTCCACCACAAAAGATTTGGTGAAATCTAATAACGCCAAGATCGGAGCTATGGTCATTGCCTTTTTCAATTCTTCAAAGGTCTTCGTTGCTGCATGGCCCACTACTACTCCCCTTCAGTAGTAATGTCCAAGGGGCAGCGATCTAGCCGTAGTTGGCAACAAATCGACAGTAATAGTCCGTCAATCCAAGGAAGCCACGTAATTCTTTAGGTGTCTTTGGGATCTGCCATTGCACCATGTTTTGCACCTTGGAAGGATCAGTTTCCAGTCCTGTCGCTAATATGATGTGGCCAAGATACTCCACTCTCGGTTGGCCCCATAAACATTTGGATTACTTCACCTTCAGCTCATTGTCCTTCAAAATCTGCAATACTTCGCGAAGGTGAACAAGATGCTCCCTCCAAGAATGGCTATCCATAAGAATGTTGTCGAAGAAAACAAGCACAAACTATCTCAATAGCACCCTAAAGACATCATTCATCAACCCTTGGAAGGTGGAGGGGGCATTAGTGAGTCCAAAAGACATGACCATGAACTCATAATGCCCATCAAGTGGCGAAATGGAGTCTTGTGCACATTTTCAAGCCTCAAGCGGATTTGGTGGTACCCGGCTTGCAAGTGTAACTTGCTAAAGTAAGAGGCCCCGAGAGCTCATCCAAGAATTCTTCAATAACAAGGATGGGATACCTATCTTTTATCGTGATGGCATTGAGTGCATGGTAATCCACGCAGAATAGCTGATGTGATCTAGGTCTGATCGGATCAATTCACGTGGACATTGGGCTCGATTGATCGAGTCTATTTATCATTTAATTATTTCATGATGTAAACCTTTGAGGCAAGTCTACTTTAGTTATCTGAGCCATTAAAGCAAGTCCAAATAAGTCATGACAGCTCTTAAGGCAAGTCTAATTAAGTTAAGTAAGTATTTTTAAGGCAAGTCCAATTAAGTCATGTAAGTCTTTAAGGTAAATCCTAATTCAAGTCGTGTCAGCCTTTAGGGATAGTCCTAGTGGGACTCGTTATAACCGGCCTCTATATATAGAGGGATTGGGCTCCTTTTTAAGCATGCAAGCATTGAAAAAGTATTCTAGCCTTGGGTTTATTATAGAAGTAAGAGTAAGATAACCTAGGAGTAGAAGTAAATTAATCTCCCTTCATCACCGCCATCGTTGACCATCATTCTTCCTCAGCATCACCACTTCCACCCTCTCCATCTACCAACATTCACCCTAATCAAAGCCTACACTCCCTTGTTGTGGATCATCTCTAGTGGTTCATAACAATTTGGTATCAAAGCCGTCGTTATTCTCTTACCAGATGACAATCACACGAGCGATGGCAGCAAGAGTAACCGCGGAGATTTCTACAGTCAGGGATCCACCATCGGTGACGACTACCCAACTACCCGAGAACACAAGTCCACTGCCGGAACCGTCGACCCCACCACCCTCAACAGCTCAATCGGAGGTTCTTCAATCCTTGCAATCAATACAAGCAATCATGGCTGAGAGTGTCCGCTATTCGCGAACTCCATGATGAACGGACTCTATGAGCACAAATAGAGAGGAGTGTTGTGGCTCTTGAACCGATAAGTGCTAAACTGGTTGAAGAGGAGGATGTTGTAGGGTTTGGGTGGACCCATCCCTTGGGCGTGCACACCAATGGACGAACCCACCAAGGTTAGGCACACAAGATGGAGTTCGGCGCACTAAAACTCCACTCCATTGAACGGCTAGGGCTTGGTCTGACCCAACGGTGCCTAGGGCTTGGCCTGAATCACCTACGCTTAGGGCTTGGACCGAGCCACCTACGGCTAGGGTTTGGCCCAAAACAGACAAGGTAGACCCTATCATGAATTGCCTGCACCAAGACTAGAGCTTGAGCGGCCTGTGGCTAGGGCGGGCAATAGTCCGAACCAATGGGTCATGGAGCTGATGCCATAGTGGGGCCCCACACCACATGGCAGAAAGGACCCATGTGGGGAACGAGGACATGCCATCCAAGAAGATGGGCCATTTGTAGAGGGCTAAGTTTGGACCACACGACTTGATTTCCCCAAGTTTGGGAGAGGCGATCCACTAGATTGGCCCTATCGAGCGGATCAATTCTCAACCTACCAAGGGACCCCAGACCACTAGAAGCTCCTAATAACCTCATTCCACTTGGAGGAGGTCGCAATCAGATGGTTCCAAGCAAAACAATGAACTCAATCATTTCTATCTTGGGATGAGTTTGCGACCACCCTATGTACAAGGTTTGATCCGACTAAGTATGAAGGCTTCCAAGCAACCTTGACTAAGCTAACTCAACGAACCACGGTTTGAGCTTATCAAGAAAGAGTTTGAGAGAATTTCCAACCGTGTACCAGGTTGGTTAGTGATACATCTAGTTAGAGTCTTTTCTTATTTCATTAGTTACTTGTTTTCATTAAAATAAATTTTTTTATAGTTCACGTTCGAACGCCTTTGCGAACGCCTGCATTAGGTTCACAAAAATAGAGAATGTGAAATGCACGTTTGAACATAGTCAGGCATGTTCAAATGCCACGTTCGAACGTCTACATCATGTTCGCATCGATAGAGAACGTATTTTGTGCGTTCGAACGCAATCGGCGGGAGTCCATTAGAATTAGGGATAATAATTATTATTTTGGCTTGTTGGCTAGTCTCTATAAAGGTGTGGATGGCAGCCAAAATCATTATGCTATTGAAATATTGGTTTCTTGCCTCTCTATATTCTCCCTAGTCTCTCTACCCTAATCTCCTTCCTCCCTCTTCATCAACCTACCATCTCTACCATTGGCAAAGTTTCTCCTAACTTCTAATCTCCCTCGTCTGTCGAATCCTCCCTCTTCCTTGGGATCTCGACCACTTCTTTCCCTTTGTCTTTATCCCTTAAACAATAATAACTATCCACCCTCATCTCCATTATCATCCATAACCCTAACATCTACTCCACCCGTCACCACCACCATCATCTGCACTATATTGTCTTTTCGTCCTAGTTGAAGTTTGAATCTATTAATAGAGTAAATACAAAAAAAGTAGATCAAGGAGTTAGGATCGATCCAAATTAGTTTTGTAATTTTTCTGACTACGGGAGAATATTTCATGAATATTTTTCTTCGATTGTACAGACTGAACCTATCATTGGTATCAAAGCCAGGTGAACCTCACACCTCTACTAATGGTAGAAAGAAGGAAGATGGCATCAACAAGGAGATCAATGGAGAACACACCGACAAGGGAAGACTCAATCCACAATAACCCTAACCATGAGGTCGATTCCTTTGTGCCGGCCACGGCAAACTGAGTCAACCAACATCCATAGGTGTGAACATAGGCATGGCGGATGAACATAGAGGCTGCATAGGGTTGACGCAATACAGAATGATCATAATATTTTAAAGGAATATGTCATGAACCGATCAGCTTCATCATCTCCTTGACATAGATCAGTGTCTCAAAAAGGACCAGCGATGGGATCACACCGAACCAATACCCCACAAGTCCAGGTACGACATGTTAATGTCAATGATCCTCTTTTACCTATTCCTACACATCATCCCCCACTTTCGATACACAACCCAAGACCAATGGTGGTGGAACCCGAAAGGCGTGCGACACCGATGCGCTTTGTCGATGAAGAGGATTGGTAGTTAGAGGATGATGTTGATCCCTTCAGAGATGGTGATGGACGTGCTCGAAGATTTAGAAAAGGAGATCAACAAGCACAAAGATTCAAACCTGAACCAAGGATCTTATGCGAACCCGACAATGTTGTTCGAGGGAGAACCGTAAGCTTGGACTTCCCAAAATTCTAAGGTAGTGATTCGACAAGTTGGGTGTTTCAAGTGGAACAGTATTTGATTGTGATGGGACAACGGAGGATGCAAAGGTTCAGATGGCAAGCTTTCAACTTCAAGGAATAGCATTGCATTGGTATAGATTGACTATTCGTGGTGGAGGATTTACCGGTTGGGCTGACTTTTGTGGGAGGATTACATGTAGATTTGGGACAGCGTCATATAAAGATTTTGCTGCCACATTAAGTTAAGCAAGATGGTTCAGAGAATAACTGTATTGGAGTACCAAGTAGAATTTGAAAGAGTTAGTAATCGTTGTGAGCCACCTTGGCTCGAATCGACATTATTGAGCACATTCATTTCAGAGCTACAAGAGGAGATACAGGCAGAGGTTCATGCTCTTTGTCCTACCACTCTTGAGGAGGCCTTTGAGAAGGGCGTGAGGATAGAGTAAACGCACAAGGCTCTCAAGATGGCAGCGAAAATAAGTTAGGGCAATCGAGATGGGTGGTTTGTGCCTAACACGCCGGTTGGAAATTCTGTGAACATTGACAACGGCTGCTAATATTAGACCACAACCACTTTTGAGACCTTCTTCCAATGTTAGAGGAGGCTGAAAAACCCCTAGACACACGTATGTATCTAACCTCTAGGCAATGATATTTCTCGTTCGCTTAAGTAAAAGTCGGAAGAAATATTAAAAACGAAAGTAGAGATGAACGCCAAGATTTTAACATGGAAAACCCAAACGGGAAAAAAACCACGGATCCAAACTCGGATCAAAACCAATCACTATGATAGTAGCAGTTACAAGACTGACTCACAAAACAACTCGTTGATCCAAACGACTTTGTTCCTCTCAGTCTTGATCGCTAGAACCCACGATTTACTGCTTCTTGTGATTGAAGTCCAATCTCAATAGCCCTCGAGATTGATCTTTCGTCTAGATAGCCCTTAAGACGAAAGATTAAGATTTGTAGATACGAAGGGCCTTGTTTGTTGAAGAACCGATGTAACCTCCAAAAAGTCTCCTTGAATAATCTTCTTCAACTACCCTAGGTTAGGGCAACACTATCCTTATATATGATCTCCAAGATAGAGCCAAATCCAAGTCATATTCGTACTCACGAAAATCCAATAAATTGCAAACTTCATAGGTGCGTTCGAACGGCCTAACTTAATCTCAGGTGCGTTCGAACGGGCCCAAGTGCGTTCAAACGCGACAGCTTGAATTCTTCAGGTTGCGTTCGAACGCGTTTGTGAACGCGACTCTCTGTCTGTGTGAATGCAGTGCCCGCGTTCGAACGCGCTTGTGAACGCGGCTCTCTGTCTGTGTGAACGCAGTGCAGTGCCCACATTCGAACGCGTTTGTGAACGCGGTGAGAACGCGACGGCTTTTCTCCAATGATCTTACAATTCTTCACACCAGTGATATTCTAGACTTGTGTAAAGCTCATATACATGAAAAAATACACTTAGAATATTTTGTACAAAATTGCCAACAAATAAAAAACCTAACAGAGGCACAAGACCCCCCCTCCCGTCCTTTGCTTTCGATGCGAGAAACGTTTCACACCTGGTCATCGATATTCCAAACCGATTGGGAGTGTGATGCTCATTGACTGTCTTGAGAAAGACAATGAGGTTATTGGGGATGGAGAGTGCTCAGAGGAAGTCTATAAGGAGGCCGTGGAGAAGGGCGCAGAGGAAGATATCCAAGATGAAATATCAATACGTACATATTTGGGTACTTCCACGCCGAAGACATTACGGGTGGACGAACTCATTAAAAAGCATTATGTGCACATTCGCATTGATTTCAAGAGTACACATAACTTTCTAGATGAGAGGTTAGTGAGGAAGTTGGCTTGGATGCTGAACTGATTGTGGGGTTTTATGTTGCTATTGGAGACGGCACGAAACTTACGACGAAGAGCTTATGTCGCTAGGTTGATATACGAGTGCAAGGACATGACATCATTGTGGACTTGTATCCATTAGTGCTGTGAGGAGTAAACATTGTCCTTAACACTCAATGGTTGTGGAGCTTGGGGCCCGTCACTTTTGATTTATGGAGTATGTGGATGAAATTTAAGCAAGGAAATAAAGATGTGCAGCTTCATGGCATTCGGTCTCCGTCGATTCTGGCGATGCAACCGATGGTGGGGCTGCCTTATGCGAGTGATTTGGCCTATCTTCTTTAGTTAAGACCAGTAGGAGACGAACCTCGAATGAGTCCAGATACTACCATTGAGTTGTCTAATTTATTAGATAAATTTGCTTGACTGTTTAAGGAGCCAAAGGAGTTGCTACCAAGGCAAACGGTGGACCATCGCATAGAGATTGTACTCGGGGCTGCACTGACGAACGTGAGGCTATATCAGTATCCACATGTGCAAAAAGAAATTATCTCCAAGATGGTAGCTGAGATGTTGGAGCAAAGCCTCATACAACCAAGCCATAGCTCTTACTTATCGCCCATGCTATTTGTGCGAAAGAAGGATGGGATATGGTGTTTTTGTGTCGACTACAGGGCATTAAATGCTATCCCCATCAAGGACTGGTATCCCATTCTTGTTATAGAGGAGTTGCTGGATGAGTTTGTAGGGCGACCATATTCACCAAGCTTGACATGAGGGCAAAGTATCATCAAATTAGAGTTCATCCAGCGAATGTGCACAAAACTGTATTTAGGACTCTGGACGGACACTAGGAGTTCCTGGTGATGCCCTTTGGTCTCACCAATGCTCCAGCTAAGTTTCAAGGCCTCATGAATGATATTTTTTGTCCTATACTGTGAAGGTATGTCTTGGTATTCTTTGACGACATTTTAATATATAGTAGGATTGAAATGGAGCATTGGCGGCATTTGGAGGATGTGCTGAATTTGTTGAAGCAAAACCAGTTGAAGATTAAGAAGTCCAAGTGCCTATGGGGAGTACCACAAGTAGAGTATTTAGGCCACATCATCTTAGCGGAAGGTGTTGCGGCGGATCCTCAATAGGTAGCATGCATGACTGCTTGGCCGATCCCTATTGCCACCACAAGATTGCGAGGATTCTTAGGGCTGACTGAATATTATTGCCACTTCATTGCCGGGTATGGCAAGATCGGTGCTCCTCTCACTTCTTTGCTGAGAAAGGACTTATTTAGATGGACGGATGGAGCTATATCTTTTGAAAAACTAAAAATAGCAATGACAACCGCTCCCGTTCTAACTCTACCGAACTGTACCAAAGAGTTCGTTGTGAAATACGATACATCACGAGTTCGATTAGGAGCTATACTAATGCAAGGAGGACATCACATAGCCTTTCTTAGTAAGGCTTTATCACAAAATTGACCACGTTGTTGAGGAAGGACGGCTTCGTCTAGAGTGAGAAGGCCACAACAGCGTTTGGAGCCCTTAAGACTGCCATGCCAGCAGCTCCTGCACTCGCATTGCCCTCCTTCACCAAACAATTTGTGGTGGAGTATGATGCTTCAGGGGTTGAATAGGGGTAGTGGACGGCCTATTGCTCATCTTAGCTAGGCCTTATACGATTGCTCAAGGCATTTGTCGATGTATAAGCGTGAGATGTTGGCGATTTGCATTAGATCACCAAGTGGCGATCTTACCTCATTGGTCGATGTTTTTTAATCCGAATAGACTAGTAGAGCTTATCCTACTTCTTAAAACAGCGAGTACATATACCCACACAGCAAAGATTGGTATCCAAACTCATGGGATACGATTACAAAATGGTGTATAAGAAGGGGACAGAAAATAGGGCCATCGATGCCCTATCGCAGAACCTATGGAGTTGGCGGCATACTCCGCACCTATTTTTCCTTTTTTAGAGTTGAGACTTGCAGATATTACTGACCCTACATATGTAGCAAAGTTACAAGAAATAAAGGTGGATCCAAGGCAGCATGAAGAGACTGAAGAGAGAGATTGGTCGCTATTTTTTTGGGGTCACATACTTGTACCCGGCGATGCTGAGCTCAAACGGTGATTATTAGAGTACTTCCATGACACTTCTACAATTAAGCATGAAAGAGTGTTGAGAACATACAAGTGGCTGTCCCAAAGTTGCACTTGCTAAGGGATGAAGGCTAAAGTGAGACACTACGTCAACAAATGCGAAATTTGCCAATGTGCCAAAATGAAAGCAATGAAACTTGCTGGACTGCTCCAACCTCTTATTTTTCTAAAGAAGATTTGGGAGGACATATTTATGGATTTCATTAAGGGACTTCCAAAAGTTAAGGGATATTCTATGGTGTTGGTAGTGGTGGATCGTCTTAGCAAATATGCCACTTTTCTACCTTGGCACACCCTTTTTTAGCAAAGAGGGTCGCTGAAATTTTTATTTGGGATGTTGCTAAATTATACGGGATGCTAAGGACAATTGTATCCGATATAGATCATATAATTCATCTGTAAATTCTAGTCAAATTTTTTCAGATTGCAGGGTACATGATTGGCACTCAGTTAGGCCTACCATGCACAGATCAATGGCCAAACAAGGGTTGTTAATCGTGGATTGGGATGGTATTTGAGATGTTTTGTAGCGGAGAAACCAAAGGAGTGCTTGAAGCCTTTGGGCGGAGTGGTCCTATAACACTGCATACTATCATTCTATTCATGAGGCGGTGTATGGATGGACGGCGCTGACATTGCAAATATATGACATAGCAACGGTAGTAGAACGATCGAAGGTGGACTTAGAGTTAATTGACAAGGATGAGACATTGAGGAGATTGAAGGAGCATCTCATAGCAGCTCAAAACCGCATAAAACAGGTTTATGATCGAGGACATCGCGAGCGAGAGTTTGTTGTGGACGATTTGGTTTATGTACGGGCACAACCTTATCGGTAGATTACCATAAGACCCATAATGAATCAAAAGCTATCTTTTTGGTATTTTGGACCCTATAGGGTCAAGATGAGCAATGTGCCTATTGCATATTTGTTGCACTTAACTAAGGAGACACAAGTTCATCCAGTGTTCCATGTGTTAGTTTTGAAGGCGAAATTGGACTTGATATCATTGTGGGGACTGACTTGCCTGAGCCGATTGTAGAATAGGAAATTAGTGAGCCAGTTTGGATCTTGGCCAAGCGTCGGCGACAATTTGATGGGTGCTTAGAGACAGAGGTTTTGGTGGAATAGATGGGTTGACCCACTAACAAGGCGACATGGGAATTGGACGATGAATTGATGGACAATTTTTATTATTTGACACCTTGAGGACAAAGTGAGGAAAGCGTGGTGAATTGTTATGGTTCTTGATTTAGGTGCATAGTGAACACATGATTAATTGCTTCAATTTATATCAATTTATGTTTGTATTTAGAAAAATAAAATAGTTTCTAGCAGGTGCGTTCGATTGCCTAATTCATGTTCGCACATACAAAAAACATGTTTTGGCAGTTCGAAAGCGATAAGGGTGCTTTGAACGCATGATAGGTAAGTTGACTCATAATAGGATTTGTTTAGAGTTTTTGGATGTCTAGCTAGCCTCCAAATATGTAAAAAAGTAGACTCTTTGGATAATGGAACATTAGAATTAGTTTTCATCTAGGCTTGAGCCATCTTCTCCCTCCTCCTTCCTCCCTCTCAGAATCCAACCCAAGTTCTCATCTACGACCGAGGTTAATCCTTCATCACTTCTCTCTCCTCCCTCTAGTGCCCAGCATATCTGGAAACTCCCTTCTCCCACGTCATCTAGTTCAAAGCACATTACATACACCATACTATAGTCATTTCCCATAACCCTAACCACATATTCCACGTTCATCCCACTACCTCTTGAAATTCTATCACTGTTTCATATGTAACTTTCTATCTACTCATTCGATTGATGAGATTCTGATTGCGTTGGATTTCTAACTTACAGAGGAACAATATATTCAAATCTTATATCGTTCCAACAGTTGGATCTATCTCAGTTATTTTTGCAAGTTCCGTGCTAAGTTTTGCCCAGATTATTAAATTAGATAGAAAATCTTCATCAAAGGCGAACATAATATGGCGCGCCTTGATACGATTCGGACTTCACCGACATCGTCTCAAGCTTGGATTTACCTTAGGATAAGATTGAGTTTTAGGATAAGATTGAGTTTTAGGATAAGATTGTGTTTTAGGATAAGATTGAGTTGTTGGTTAGCCTATAAAAGTATGTGTAGGGCAACCAAAATTATTATTGAATATTGAGAATTGAGTTTGCCTTGCCTCCTTCGTCTTCTTCGTTCCCGTTCCCTCAATCTCCCCGGCGACGCCGCTTCTAATCTCCCTCGACAGGCCAATCACCCTAGTCCCTTAGGAGTGGCCCTCTTCTCCCCCTTCTTCCAATTTATCCATCGCTATCCCTAACCTTTCCATCATCCATAACCCTTCCACCATCACTTTTACACCGGTGCCACCCCATCAACACCGGCCCTCCACAATCCACCATTACCCAAGATTTCGTGCCTTCATCCACGGAATCCAAAAACAGAGTATCCTGACGTTTGTCCACTAAACGAACGATATTTCGAGATCCCCAACTCCGATTCGCCTCAAACTAGATCCGTTGGAAAGCTCTTTTCCGGGCTTACAACATATCAAAATTTCACAGCGATCCAACGGCGGGATATTTCGGGATCTTATCTCAAAGTTCCGTGCAAGATCGTAACAATCTGGTATCAGAGCCATAGCACCAAAAGAGGGTTCGTATCAATCTGGTATCAGAGCCTATAGCCGAGGAAGGATCGTAACAAGCTGGTATCAGAGCCACCGTTCCTCGGACAAGCGCTTCCAATGACGATCACTCGATCTAATAGGAATACGGAAGAACCTAGCGTTCTATCCATGTTGGGGTCTATTTCCAAACAGATTGCCATCAACAAGCAAATAATGATGGAGATGATGCAGGAAATACGGGCATGGACGAAACCTTTTTCAACAAGCAAGGCAATCACAAGACAGCATTGGGAACCCTCCACAACATACCCAACATCCTCCACGGCCTTCCCGCTCATCACAAAAATAGGGGAGAGTTCGGCTATCCGGCAAGATCGAGATTCTACACCTCGACCCATGGTCAGCCGCAACGAACTGCCACCGGCTACAATGAGATCCTCAACCATTGTAGCAGCCCTCGGAACCTCCACATCTTCCCATGCACCGGAGACCTCGTCGACAAACCGCGAAGTGCTGGCTACCCCACACCTGGTCGCTGGATATCCCTCATCAGGAATCCTCATCAGTGGTGAAGGAGATGATCCGAAATCGCGAATTTCGACACTTGGGCCGCCTTTCACTAGCTCCCTTTGCAACCATAGTGAGTCGGCAACTAAGAAGAAATCGCATATGGCCTCCAGCGATCTTCTACCATTCTCCTCGGTCAATCGACAGTCGACCACGACAGCTTCATCACCAGCGATGACGTTGCAGCTCCCTGCCAAGCTACCACTCAAAGGAGAAGGCCACGATCTTCCACCCATGGCAGCTGAAAGTGCAGATGTGGCTGGACATCGAGGAGAAGAAGTTGAGGAGCAACATCACGCGGAGGACACGATGGCCAAAATCTCCCTCCACGCCTATTCGGGGACAGCTGCGCCAAAGACATTGCGGGTGAACGGTGTAGTCAAGAAGACCACAGTGAGAATCTTGATTGACACTGGGTCCACCCACAACTTCATTGACAAGAGGCTCCCTAGGAAGATTGGGCTCGAGTCGGAACCCACGGAAGGGTTCGATGTGACGATTGGAGATGGCACAACTTTGCGAGCAGATTCTATTTGTAGAGGTGCAGAATTGAAGGTGCAAGGCCAAACTTTCACATTGGATCTTTATCCATTGGCCTTGCAAGGTGCCGATATTGTTTTAGGGACCCAATGGCTTCGGAGCTTGGGGCCCGTGACCTTTGATTTTATAAGCCTCACATTGACCTTTTGGAGAGATGATCAGAGAGTGTTGTTGGATGGAAGTAAACCGCTGCTTGAACTTCCAAAAGAAAGGGGGCTCGCTTCTTTCTCGGCACCCACTTTTCCTTTCTTTTCAGATCTACGGAGAGCCAGTGCAGAGGATAGTGATCTGGTCCGACTCATGGAGGAGTTGAGAGAGAACCCCTCAAGCAACCCCGAGCACGAGGAGCGCAATGGGTTAGTACTAGAGCACGGGCGAATCAAGGTACCCCGAAACGAAGAGCTACGGAGGCTATTGATGGCACACTTCCATGATACTCCTATAGCAGGTCATGAAGGGGTATTACGTACTTACAAGCGGCTGGCCCAAAACTGTACTTGGACTGGGATGAAGACGGACGTGAAGAAGTATGTGCGTGAATGTCAAATCTGCCAACGAGCCAAATCGGAGGCACTCAAGCCTAGCGGGCTACTGCAACCACTACCGATACCAGAGCGTATTTGGGAGGATATCTCCATGGACTTCATCGAGGGGCTGCCGGAAGTTCGAGGACAATCGGTGGTGTTTGTTGTGGTGGATAGACTGAGCAAGTATGCACATTTCATAACATTGTCTCACCCGTTTTCAGCAAAAAGGGTTGCTGAAATTTTTGTTCGGAAAGTGGCACGCTTGCATGGGATGCCTAGGATGATCGTGTCAGACCGGGATCGCATCTTCATAAGTGAGTTTTGGTCCGAGTTCTTCAGATTGCAAGGGACTCAAATCAATCTTAGTTCAGCTTATCACCCCGAGACGGATGGCCAAACCGAGGTGGTGAATCGTGGACTAGAGCAATACTTGCGATGCTTTGTGGCGGATCGACCAAAGGATTGGGTCAAATTTCTTCCCTGGGCTGAGTGGTCATACAATACCGCTCATCACTCAAGCATTGGCATGACCCCATTTGAGGCGGTTTATGGGCGCACTCCCCCTGTCTTGCGTGCCTACGATAGACTCGCGGCGACGGATAGGACTGAGCTTGACTTGGAGCTTGCTGATCGAGATGAAACATTGAGACGGCTCAAGACTCACCTAGCCACAGCACAAAACCGCATGAAGCAAACGCATGACAAAGGCAGACGTGAGCGAGAATTTGAGGTGGATCAATTGGTGTTCGTTCGAGCTCAACCGTATCGACAATCCACATTGAGGCCAATTTTGAACCAAAAGTTGGGATACAAGTACTATGGTCCGTACCGAGTGCTACAACGAATCGGTCCAGTAGCTTACCGATTGGACCTACCTGAAGGAACCAGGATACATCCCGTCTTCCATGTCTCGGCATTGAAGGCCCAGATCGGGCCTAACCATGTAGTGGGTTCGACCTTACCCGAACAAATGGAGGAAGATGGCTCCACTGAGCCGGTTCGAGTCCTAAGTCGTAGGAGAAGACGCCAAGGATCCAGATTAGAGACTGAAGTGCTGATTGAGTGGTTGGGCAAACCTACTGACGAGTCTACATGGGAGCTAGAGGCAGACATCATGGATCGCTTCCCAAATTTCAAACCTTGAGGACAAGGTTGCGGAAGCGTGGTGGATTGATACGATTCGGACTTCACCGACATCGTCTCAAGCTTGGATTTACCTTAGGATAAGATTGAGTTTTAGGATAAGATTGAGTTTTAGGATAAGATTGTGTTTTAGGATAAGATTGAGTTGTTGGTTAGCCTATAAAAGTATGTGTAGGGCAACCAAAATTATTATTGAATATTGAGAATTGAGTTTGCCTTGCCTCCTTCGTCTTCTTCGTTCCCGTTCCCTCAATCTCCCCGGCGACGCCGCTTCTAATCTCCCTCGACAGGCCAATCACCCTAGTCCCTTAGGAGTGGCCCTCTTCTCCCCCTTCTTCCAATTTATCCATCGCTATCCCTAACCTTTCCATCATCCATAACCCTTCCACCATCACTTTTACACCGGTGCCACCCCATCAACACCGGCCCTCCACAATCCACCATTACCCAAGATTTCGTGCCTTCATCCACGGAATCCAAAAACAGAGTATCCTGACGTTTGTCCACTAAACGAACGATATTTCGAGATCCCCAACTCCGATTCGCCTCAAACTAGATCCGTTGGAAAGCTCTTTTCCGGGCTTACAACATATCAAAATTTCACAGCGATCCAACGGCGGGATATTTTGGGATCTTATCTCAAAGTTCCGTGCAAGATCGTAACAATCTGGTATCAGAGCCATAGCACCAAAAGAGGGTTCGTATCAATCTGGTATCAGAGCCTATAGCCGAGGAAGGATCGTAACACGCCTCCTACACAAGCCCTCAGCCATCCACACTTGCTCAACAACCATAGTGGCCATCAAAGGAGGGTAGACCCTAGCAATAGAATCACCTGCCCGTAACCCGACGAGCAACATAACCGGTCATCTACCTCTATAGAATAAAGACCCTAGTCATAAGCCCATCACCAAAGTCAATATTGCACATATTGCACAACAATATGACCATCTGAGCCTACGGCTCCACATCATCTCACCATGGTGAAGTGAGCTGTCACTCACGAACGCTTTTACCATGGGTCATCAAGTACTGATAGGTCTACATCATCCTACCCCTACTCTCCAATTTAAACACCCTAAAGGGGTTGATTCTCATCGATCGCTAGTAAATCGGCTATCACTCGGTGAAATGGCTGTCTGATTGTCTAGGATCCACAAACTAAAACCTCATGCTTATGCCCTACTATGTAATACTATAAATATCCCCTACCCCTAAACCTTGGCTAGGAAGGTGTTGAAAACTATCAAGATGTATAAATCATCCCCTTTTAGGTCGTGCACGTGTGTAAGTGGCTTGGTAAGATGAACATGACTAGCATAATATGCTCATGTTGTCATTCATCACATCAAGTGATAATCCAGGAGTTGATAAACTACTTGCCTAGATTCACTAAAATTCCTAGCGCTGAGTAGTCCCCACCTAATCGTGACCAACTCTGGGGTGAGTGATAGTCTCAAGGTGCTACGACATGATCACTAGGTCAGCACCAAAATCCTAAATTTACAAGGTACAGAAACAGGGGATAATCAATATTAATGTTATAGATCATGATAAGGAGGAAAAGAAAATCCAGCTCAATCTCTAACCAACCCAGAATGAGTGAAGGAAAATCCCAAAAGGCTCGGCCTGACGAGCGTGGTTAAACCGACCCCAAAACAGAGCTTGTTGGGCTAGGCCAAGCCTAGCCCGTAGCCAAGTGCTCGGGCTGGCCCAATCCGAGGTTGGTAAGCTCAGGCTGGCTCTACCCAGCCCGAGCCTGACATGCTTAAGTGTGCTTGGGTTAAGCACCAACATGCTCGAGCCCAATGCGCTCGAGCATGCATCAGGTGCGCTCAAGCTGGGAATGACCCAGCTCGAGCCCAGCACACTCGGACGCACGCATGAGCACTCGAGTTACGGTGCACTTGGGCTAGCCATCCTTAGCCCAAGCTCGGTAGTCCCTAACTGGGGCACTACCCTAGAGGGGAGGCACCACCTCCCCTCCCCCACATACCACCACCCCCATGAGCGGGGAGGAGTACCGAAGTCAACGGCCAATTGCCGCTACCCCGCCGAGTAAGGAGGGATGGTGAGGACGCACAGCTCGAAGCGCCGCATCGTCACTACCTAGAAAAGAAAGGACAAGAAGGGGGATTCACCGATAATGACGATGACTTCACTAGCCCGACTATGGCAACAACGATCACGGCAACAATCGAAAAGGACAGGAGAATAGTGGAGGGAAAGGGATGATGCGTCGAGTTCTCCTCGAGGAGGAGAAGAAATAAGGGGAGAGAGAGAGGGGGGAGGGTGGGGCATTTGACCCGCCCTCCATTATTCTTTTTAGAGGGGTGTTACAGTGAGTCTAGGTATCAGGTGTTGACCATGCACAGTAGTCTAGTATGATGATATTATATCGAGATGACGGTGATGATTGTGATATTGAGAATTACATATGATTCTATTATTGTAACAACCCAACCTTAAAAAATATTAATTCATGCGCACGACGTGGCCGGCCACAATGTGGCATGAGGCAGCTTGCATGGGGGCGCCACGCGCCCCACTACCACTATTGTAGCCAACCGGTTGTAGCCAGCTGGTAGCAGCGAGCCCCGGCGCTACCGCCTTTCTCCCCTAGTAATGTCACGGTGGGCCCCGGTGCCGCCGCCTTCCTCCCCTAGCAATGCCGCAACTGGCCCTGGCGTCGCCACCTTCCTCCCCTAGCACCGCCTCTTTCTTTTTCTTCTCTTCCCTCTCTTTCTTTTGGTCTCTCTCACTCTCCTCTCTCTTTCTCAAACATTCTCTCTCTCTACTACCACTATCGCCGCCACCTCCACTAACGTCGGTGAGCCTCTTCCCTCCTCTCTCTCCCTCACTCTCTCTCTCTCTCTCTCTCCCCGTTTCTTTCTCTTTCCCTCTTAGGTTCGCCACAACTGGTGAGAGGCCGACTGCTGGCTAGCCAGTAGAGGATGAGCCCCTCCCCGCTAGCCTGGCTCCTCCCCTCCTTTCCTTTCTTCTCCTCCTCTCTTCTTCTTCTCTCTCAGCTTCTTCTCCTATTTCTACAACAGTGTTAGGCCGAGCCGAGCACTAGTGGCAATAATTTTATTTATTTATTTATTTTGTTTATTTATTTATTTAGGTATTCCTTTTTTAATTAATGCAAATGGATTATTTAGATATTAATTATTTTAACAGTAATATATATTCTTCAATATGATTATTATTAATTATAATTAGTAAAATTAATGATTAATTAGGCTATAAGCTATTTATAAGGTAATACTTATATTTATTTATTTAATTATTTATATTTCTGTTAGATTAATAGATAGATTTGTAAATTACAATTATTAGATTTATATATTAATATTCTTATGATATACATTTTAAGTAATTCAAATATATGTTTGTAACATATGAAATACTAGGCTTATTTATTTATTTATTATTTTATAAAGTAAAGACACATAGTACCTAATTACTCAAGATAGAGTGAGAACCACAACTTAATTATAATTAGACTTTTATCTATAATTGGAGATGACTATACTGTTATGATTTTATGTCAGAGATATTCTCTAGCATGAGTATACATGTGATAGACTAGCATGAAGATGTATGAGTATGCATGTGATACACATACCATTAGTGAATTCATAGCATCATATACTTCTTTTGACCCTTTTACCACCTAAATTCTTAGTATGCATGACTTGTTATTGTACTGAATAAAAAGCATATGATCTGTCATTTAGAATGAAAGTATGAAATCTCATTAATATGATAGTTGGTAGAAAGCATAACGATACCCAAGTGGGCCTGAGGGTTAAGGCGTGCCTAGAGATGATTGATCGCTCGACACAATTGCGATTTCCTATGGCCTTACATCCGAGGTCAGTAGTATGTATGCGCAGCAGACATTCCGTACATGCTGTTCGCCAGGGCATATGTGGCAAGTTATCCTCATGTGGTTTCTATCAGCTAGTTGAGTACTCGAATCTGGATGATAATGATACCCTTAACGGTTGGCAGAGTATGATTATATGATTGAGGTACCCTTAACAGTTAGCAAGGTATGCTATGAGCCTTTGAGCTAGATTATGAGTCCGGGTATTGAGTGTTGACCATGCATACTGGTCTAGTATGATGATGTTTATATCGAGATGTCGATAATAATTGCGATACTAAGAATTGTATATAATTATCGAGTAGTTATCATGCTTCAAGTACCATTGCATTTGACATCATGACATGGTCATAGTTGGCATACATCATATATGTTATATTTGAGAGTGATATGATGATAGTATGACATGGAGGTTTATTTATATTTTATCGAGAATTGTATACTTGATCAGTTATGATATGATATCTACCTTTCATTTATATAATATTGAGGATATATTCATATACTCATTCATGACATAATGCTCATATGTGATTCATATTATCTAATACATGATTTACTCTTTGTTTGGCATCACTAATTTAGGGTAAAGTCTATTCGCTGAACTTTTTGCTCATGACACTCTTTATTTCTTTTCTAACCCCCTCAGATATGTGGTATATGATAGCGACTTGAGATATCCTGAGAAGATATTTTAGAATGATGAGGTGAGCTTATAGACGTGAGATGGTATAAAAAATAGTTATCTAAATATTGAGTTGTACCATTATTTAATATTTATAATTCTTTGTATAGACGATGAATTGTATAATACAGATTGGATTATAGTGTACTCGTGTGTAGTAATTTTAAGTTGTATATTGATGGTTTGTCGTGGCCTATATGAGCCCTGTTAGATTATGTAGCTATCTAGTATGATTATTGTGGATTTAAATATAGATATGTTATAAGTTTATCTTGACGATGTCATGATTTATTTTATGATGGATTATGTGTGCACAAGGGTGTATCTATGCATAGCGAGCCCCGCCCATCCTACGCGTGCGCCGCATGTGTCGCGTGCACGTGCACGTGCCTGTACTGGGTGGGGTTGTTACTATTATCATTATATATATAGATATATGTCATGCTTTAAATATGGTTGGTTACATTTGACATTATAGCATAATTATGGTCGGCATACATCATATGTGTTATATTTGAGAGTGTTAAGATGATAATATGACATGGAGATTTATTTATATACTATCGAGGATTGTATTCTTAGTCACTCATGATATGATATCTACCATACATCTAATGTTATCGAGGACATGCTTATATGCTCATTCATAGCATATTACTTATTTTTTATTCATATTATCCATTATATAGTTTACTCTAATACATATTTTAGGGTTTGTTGTAACCTATAGTGTTATAAGCTCTTTTATTTGTATTATTGTGGAAATATAGGAACATTAACCAACAAGTTACGTGGAAATCATGTGGATTCCACCAACGTGAGGAACACATGTATTTGGCAGCAAGTGTTACACCTTTAGTTGAGATCGAAAAAAGTTGGAGAGAGAGAACGTCGTGGGAAGGGATGAGAATGGAGAGTGGTGTGTTTTTTTTTCTAATGCTTAGATTTGGTTTCAAAGTTACATAGAGAGAAAGCAGAAAGAAGCCTCCAAAAAATAGCTATTCTAGAAAGGAGATAAATAATTAAAATTATATATTAAAAATAAATGATTACCTATTGAACGGGTAAAACCTTTTAATTTTTTTTTCATTTCTAAAACCTTTTAATTTTTTTTGCATTTCTATTATACCCTTAAGGATCTTAACTATTAGATCTCTATCATACCAATTGATAAGCACTTACCCCTAAGGCATGAAAGAAGTGGCCTTAATAAAATTCACACGGGCCTGTCGTTTATGTTAAGCCTACTCAATTGATCTATAAGTTTAAATTTATTATGAGTTTTAGAAATATAATTAAGATGATATAGTTCTAAATGTGTGGAAGCTCCTACCACAATTGATGAGCTTGTGACAATAAAGCTTATTGTATTGTGATCCCTAAAGGTGGTTTTAATAAATATATATTTTCAGTTCATGTAACCCATCAGTGTGAAATTACAAAATGTGAAAACCATCCCTTGAAAGTTCCCAACCATCTTCTTTATCTTCATTCTGGCATCAATGGCAATGACGGTCAATTTAAGTTAATTTTAATATTTTTAATATCTTCATAATTATATCTACATAATTCACGTGATCCTATTTTTGGATTCAAGAAATTCTTACATAGTGTCTCATGGAAACCAATATTAACGGGAAGCCAATTGAGGAAGCATTGAAATTTTTCGGGGAAATGTAATCGGTGCGTCCTAAGATTGACCACTATGCATTTTCTGCCATACTCCCGTCATCCTTAGATTTGGGTCAAGAACTCCACGGATTAATCCCCAATTCAGGTTTTCAAATGATTTTGTAGCTAGCTCATCGGTGTTCATGTATCAGCTTCATTGACGATGCAAGAAGTACTTTCAACGAAGCACTAAGGCAGCTCAGTAACATGGAATTTAATAATTTTTGGTTTATGCACAACATCGGCGAGCGCAGATTGCACTTCATCTCTTCGGTGAGATGCAAGAATTGGAGGTTCCACCAGATCACATAACTTTTGTCGGCTTAATTTCTGCATGCAGTCACATGGGTCTAGCCGTCTAGTAGAAGAAATCCAAGTTTCTAAAAACGATGAAATCAAGCTACGAAATTCCACTTAGGATGGAGCATTATACATGTGGGTTTGATCTCTTTGGTAGGGCTGGACAACTAGATTAGAGAACTTAGCAGAGGGTGGTGAGGAACAGAGGATTGAGCAAAGTTCCTAGTTGGAGTTGGATTGAGGTCAAGAACAAGGTGCATATATTTAATGCAGAAGATAGATCTCACCCTAAATCTGAGGGCATCTATGACTATGAGTAGTTAAGAGTGTTTTTTGAAGAAAACTTCACCCGGTCAAGGGAAGCTTTATTCTAGGTTTTATATTCTCTGTGTAGGAGAAGGCCTTCCACTAAAAAGGCTTCTACTAAACAACTATGAATCCTTAGTAACCAACTCTAGTAGAGTTGGTACGTATCATTCCTTATAATTAAAATCGAATGATCAACTCCAACCTCAAAGAATTATTATGAAAAAAATTATTTAGTAGTTTAATAGCGCTTAACAACTTAATTCAATTTAAATATACAACTCGACCGCGCGACAGCTTGCAGCAAGTTTCTAACCCATATGTAACCTTCAGATTCTTAAATGATAAAAGAAAAGGACAATTGCAAAATCCCCATACTTTCACCTATTATATTTCTAAGTTGATTTTTCGATTGAATCAAGGATCTTTCCGTTCTTTTGTACAAGGCAAAGAAAATATATGAAAAGTCACACCAGTTGTCGAGTTGATTTCATTTATCCATGATTGCTTTGGGCACATAGCTTCCCTGTATACTCCTATTTGTTGTCTCTTCAGGCATTACTCAGTAAAGATTACTTCAAAATATCCTAAATCCTGACCTCAGCAAATGACTATTTCCAAAAATAGTAATGTAACCAAAGGATTCTGAATATCTACGTAATTTGAATGTTCCAAGGGTCTAATACAATTTCAGATATGGATGGATCCATGCAGTATTTCATGAAACCCGAACTTCTTTTCCTCGAAAGAAAGCTGTTTCATATCAAAATTTCTGTTCAAATATAAATAACTCTTCTATGATCAAACGAGGGTCGGGATGCCCATTCATCTCGTTACCAACAGCATGGAAGGCAACGACACACTCGGAAATAAAAAAAGGAAAAAGTCAGACCTCGACCTAACGAGAGCAAATATTTTAACATCTCAAAAAGAGAGAGCTCTGCCTTAAACATAATAAGTCACAGAAGAATGTCCACACAATACCAATCACAACCCAGTGTTGGGTGTTCAACCAAGCAGCAACTTTCTCTAATCTCAATAATAGAATTAATTGAGTCCAATTTTAGTCTAATTGTTGATTTTTAATTCAAATAATGAATTAAATTAGTCAATTGACAGATATGGTAGCCGGGTGATGTCCGTATTGAGTTATTACCTAAATTGGGTTAGTCAATTTAGTTAAGATTTAATCAATTAGGATCCTATTAGAAAATGAATTCTTATTAGAATCTCAATTGATAGTTATGGTAAGTATATATGTGGGGGTTGTCCACATTGATTTATTACCTAAGTTGGATCAGTCAATTTAAGTAAAATAATCAATTGGAGTCATATTAGGAAATAAGTTTCTATTAGAGTAAACTAGAATCAAAGTTGTTAACATATTTAAGGGTTATTGCATGAGAAACAAGGACAAGTTGGAACAAGATTTATTTGAGATCTCTCTCTTTCTTTCTCTCCCTTTCTCCTACTCTGTCTTAAGATTCTTCTCTAATCTCTTCTACTTCCTCTCTAAATTTCTCTTCTTCAATCTCTACTTTTTTGTTGGTTACTACTGCTGTCCAGAAAATTCCAGTAGTGAAAGAAAATCTTTGGGTTCCTGGACGTAAAGAGGAGGACTTGGTTTCAAAATAAAAACACTACTATTCCATTTATTGGTAAACCTAAACTCTAAAATCTTTCATTACACCATATTTTAGCCTTTCTACTATCAATGTACCTATTTGAGAGTTGAGGAAGCTACTGTCTTATCTGAGTGGTTATCTCTTCTTCCATCTAGTAGTAATCATTTTAATCAATTAACTATTTATCAGTTATTGCTTACTATATTTTTCTTTAGTTACTTATTTTGGTCGATTGTTTTTCAAAACATTGCATTCATACTAGATTTGCATCAGAGGATTTTCATAAAGCAGAGGAAAGCAAATAATTAAGAGTTATTTCAAGCAACTCCTCTATAATCTAAAGATAGTATAAACATTAGACAATGATGCTAGTATTTTAATTTTGTAATAATATTATGACATCCATATTCATGTGTTATATATAAAAATTTATGTATTATTATTTCATGAGAACTGTATACATGTTTTGCATATTGTATGCGCTTTAGATATGATGATCATGCTATGTGCCTTAGACATTGCACCATGTACACGTATCACCAAGTAATTAGATCCCACCTCGGTAGTACATTTGTACTCACTCAACTAGGGTTACGGGTAGTGTATATATATCTCAGTGTATATATATATATGTCTACGCCTAACATTATTAGTCCTAGAAGGACTAGTAAACTGTACACCAAGTTTGAGTAGGCAAGGTCACTGCCGAATATGGAGGTCAAACACTTGCTGATATTGAAAATGATGATTGTGAGACAGAGTTTATAGTTCTAGTGGTACCCGATAACCAGGGGTGTCAAGCTTGTCGAGCAGCTCGAGCTCGGCTCAGGCTCGGCTCGATTGGAGCTCGAGTCCGGCTCAGCTCGATCAGAGCTAAGCCGAGCCCGAGCTGCTGAAAGAGACTCGAAATCAATATCGAGCCGAGCCTGAGCTGAAGCTGGCTCACTCAAGCTCGGCTCGATCAGCTCGGTATAAAAGTAAATTATAAAACCCTAATCCCCAAATCGAAGTTCTCACCTTCCTTCTCCAAAACGCCTGTCGCATCGTCCTCCTCCCGCGATAGTGTTCTCCTCTAAGCTTCGCCTCACCTTCCTTCTCCAAGCCGTCGCCACCGCGTCGTTGCCTCACCTTCCTTCTCCAAGTCGTCGTCGCCTCACCTTCCTTCTCTAAGCCGTCGCGTCATCCTTCTCCATCGGCCGGCAAGAGGTATCCTCTATCGTCCTCCAATATCTTGTCCCAAAAGACTTCAATTTAATTCCTAAAATTTATCTTTTGGCCCTAAAAAGGTTCAAAGATTGTTTTGGGGTATATTGAGGTCATATAGTAGTCATATAGTGCATTTTCGGTTAGCCAGACGAAGGATGTAAGTTTTATGGCAACGCAGAATAAAATTCTGATGTATGATCGGAAAGGTAGGGTTTGGAAGGAGGTTTATGCTGCGAAAGGAAACTTGGCATACCCCTTGTGTTCTCGGCATTAGCTTTTAGAAGCTCGCTTTTCCCTTGCCATCAGATTGCTGGGTTTCCTTGGTAATTTACTGGATTATTGTTTGGTCTCCTTTCGTGACTATAGGCATGTGGAATTGGTGCTATTGGTAGATTGGCGTCGTGTAAATAATTATGTTAAAATATTCTAATAGGTTCCAGTGCTCCAGTTAGTAAGCGGCTAGTTGTAGTGAATATGCCTCTTCAAGTTCCTTGGAGATGACCTGCACCTAGCCATCATATGAAAGATATTCTTCTGTAAGCTCTTTGATAACTTTGCAAACTACACTGCATTTTCTGCATGCACCATGATGAAGCTTTGTAATTTTCATGCCCCTTAATGAATCAATACTAGATACACCACCTTTTTAGAGAATTATCATGTGACATACATAATAGATTTATGATTTCTCTACTTCTGCTCATCTTTTTAGGATGCATCTCTAAGCTACAGAGCCAGGTTCTTAAGATATTCATACTAGAATCATAGGCTGAAAGGATTCTGAAAACCAGAATTAGGTATTCTTTTTGTCTGCTCAAATTTATTTTAGTGAGCTCCAAAAAGGAAACAGATGCTTGATTTTTAACTGTGATGATTCTTTACATTAGTCCTACATGATGCTAGGAGAAATAATTAGCATGATCATAGGCTTTGACAAAGTCCCGTCTCTCTGCTCTTTAGAATGACAACTTACAATGATGAGATTTTCTTCATACTATGGTAGTTTAATTTATTCATACAGTTGTGCCATGCCCTACAACTTCAGAAAGAAAATGTTATCACATTTGATAACAGTATTGAAGATCTAATTTTAAGCTCAGTGGGCAGAAATATGTTAAGCAAAGTCAGCCTATTGGAAGGAAATGTGTTGAAATGCATATTTTTTACAAGTTGCTATAATTCAAATGCATACATTCGACTGTTGGATATTTAAATTTTATTGACATCCCGTTTTATAATAAAAAAATTACATGGGAGCTTCATATTTTGCTGCTCATTAGCATATGCCTTCAGTTTTAGTAGCTAAAAAGATGCATCTTTTGATTGCACATAATTCAATGGTTTTATCTTGATAAATTATGGTAACCTGTTGTGACTTCTTTCATAAGATTGCAGAAGTTTATTGACTTTGCTTTCTTATGTTCACTTGGTTTGGCATAGTTTATATTGCTTGGCATTTTGGTTTCCAGAAATCACGGGTCACTTGTTAGATGATGATGAACTGCCGCTTGATTAAAAGTATTGTAATTTGCCCTAAAGTGATTGGTGCAGTTAGGATTATAATTGCTAAGATTTATCATGTTGGTAGCTCTTGCCTAATTGAAAATTAATTCATAATTGGGCATGAAGTTGCACAAGAGTAGACAAAATGAGTAAAATAAGATCCTGAGAAGATTTGGTTAAAAGGGTGTGGGAATTTCATAATATACATTTCCTTTTTAAGAGTCAATCATTACATTTCTTTCGGATCTCTTCCTGACCCTATCTTTTAGTTTCTTTGAATGATTATAAATAAACTACTAATATCTAATATGTCCATAAGATTCTGAAATTGGCCCCAGACCAGACTATTGCTCCTTTAGCATAACTCTTCAACTTCGGTCAAACAAGATTGCTTACTTTCCTAAAAAATATAGAAAGCAACTCTGAATTTTTTGTTTCAAACTTGTTCGAATACTTAATACTTTTGTTTCAGCTAACAATAATTTCATGTTTATATTTGAGAATGATAAAGTAGATACAAAGTTAGTATAACTAAATTTAATTAAATATCAATATTTTGAAAGGGCTCATGGTTTGCAAGCGGTCACCCCACCACATAGCGCTTAGTCGGCACTACTTAGGTGGTCTAACTTTAAATATATAAAATTTAACAGTAATCCCTCTACCAAAGATAAGCCAAAGATAAACCAAATGAAATTAGGTTTCTAGATTATATCTTATTGTTCTTTTGAATTCTTAGATTTGATATCATCTTTTGGACAAAGAGTATGTCCTTGTAGATGATCTGATATGTTGTTTCCCTTGGCGATTAACTGTATCTGTCATATCTATTTTTGTTTTTACTAATTAAGTATTATAAAAATTTAAGCAGTATTTATGTTTTTGTTTTTTTTATTTTTTTATGTAGATGTCAGAGTCAGTAACTAAGAATCTTTCTGATGCTGTTAGTGAAAATGAACCTATTGAAATTGATATTGGTGAAGAGGATAATGAAACTAACGAGGAAGAAGAAAGTAATAGTCAAAAGAAAGGGAGAAGAAGAACTTCTGATATATGGTTGTATGTCAAGCGGGTTAAGGTGAAAGAAAATGGAGAAGAGGTAGAAAAGTATCGATATAATAATTGCCCGTCATTATTTAATATTCCTAAGCAATGCACAACTTCACACATAAAAAGACATGTGAAATTTTGCACTGGTTTGGTAGGCAAAGGACAAAAAAAAATCCTTTTGCTTCTACATCTAGCTATAGAAGAAAATTATCTCAAAACTATTTCATCAGGATACAACCAAAATGTGGTGAGAGAAATAATGGCAAAAATGATGATGGTACATGAGTATCCTTTTAATATGGTTGAGCATACATGGTTCAATATTCTTCTGAAGGTTCTTAATCCACGTTATGAACGGATTTTTAGAAACACAATGAGAAGTGATGTCATGAAAGTATATGAATCTGCAAAAGAAGAAGTGAAATTGCTTTTGAAAGGAACTAATAGAATTAGTTTGACTTCAGATTTGTGGACCTCAAATCAAAATATTGGGTATATGTCTTTGACTGCTCATTTTGTTGATTCTGATTGGACTTTACAAAAACGTATTATCAACTTTTGTCAATTGGAACCTCTACACACTAGAGTTGTTATTCAGATGCTATTATTGATTGTTTAATTTCTTGGGGAATAGAGGATAGAGTATCAACTATTACCTTAGACAATGCCTCCGCCAATGATGTTGCTGCTAAGATTATTATAAATAACTTTCAAGTTAGAGATAAATTGTGCTTCAAGGGGCTTATTTTTTATGTTAAATATTGTGCTCACATTTTAAATCTAGTTGTTCAAGATGGGATCCATGTCATTCAAGATGTCATTGAAAATATCAGATGCAGTGTTACTTACTTAAAAAAGTCCTTCGCGTATGTATAAGTTTGGTGAAATTGCAAGACAACTCTCTGTTCCTACTTCTAAGGGTTTAGCTTTGGATGTTGCAACTCGTTGGAATTCTACATATGTTATGTTAGAGCATGTTTTTGTGTACCAAAAAGTTTTTGAACAATATGCAACGAGAGATGCAAATTACAAATGGCTACCTTTAGAAGATGATTGGTTTAAAGCTGCAAAAGTCTATGAATTTTTGAAAAAAAATTTATGATGTTATTTAAATTATATTGGGAAGTTCATATCCTACTGCAAATCTATTTTTGATTGATTTATGGAAAGTGAAAGAAGCTTTAAATAAAGGATGTGAAAGTAAATTCTACTTTTTGAAGGATATGGCTATAGAAATGAGAAAGAAATTCGATAAGTATTGGGAAGAATGTAATATGTTATTGGCAGTGGCAGCAGAATTAGATTCTCGATACAAAATGAAGCTTATTAACTTTTGTTTTCCAAAAATATATTGCTTTGTAGAAGCTCAAATAAACATGCAAAGGGTCCACAGAGTATTGTATACTATTTTTAAATCATATGAACTTGAGAATGCATTAGATGAAAATAATGGAATGAATGATAGATCTCAACTTGATAAGAATGATGACTTGATTGGTGCTAAAGGATCAGAAGGTCAAGCAGAGTTTAAAAATTTTTTGGAATCAACAAATACAGTTGAACCTCTGAAATCTAAATTAGAAATATACTTAGAGGAACAGACTATAAGTTTGATTGACAAGTTTGATGCTCTAGAATGGTGGAGACTAAACATGTTGAAATTTCCTATTCTTTTCAAGATGGCTCGAGATATCCTTTCGATTCCTATTACCACTGTTGCATCTGAATCAGCTTTTAGCGCCGGCGGTAGAGTTCTAAATGATTTTCGAAGCTCTTTGTCTTCCCAAGACAGTGGAGGCTTTGATATGTGGAGGAAATTGGATTAGAGAATCATCAAAAAAATAAATCAGCTCCTCTAGGGTATGTGTACTATACTTCTCATAATAAATTTTTCTCATTTTATGCTTTTATAAAGTATTACTAACTTCTTTTTTATAATCTTATTTTCTTTAGGTATCGGCGATGGATGATGTGTTTGTGAGGATTCCAAATGTAGTTTGATCTTTAGGTGTCATATATTGTATGTCTTTTCCATTTGTATAGCATTTTCATTTGCATAGATGATAGAAGAGGCAAGGATATATTAAAAAGTATTATTTGACTTAATTGATATGCCATGATCACTGAACATTTAGGTTATACATATTTCTTAGTTTCTTGTGCATAAATAATGATTGTAAGTATATGTGCCAATCATTAGGCCAAACTAAGATCTTTTCTTTTTATATGTTAAGTGATCATGGCATACCAATTAACAACTGAATTTTTTGAATTTTCCTATCATTGTTTGTTTATACTAGTTGCAATGATGTTTAAGCTGCAATTAACTTATTTCCTTTTTTTTGCAGTTATAGGATGAAGCTTCTTTTTAGTGTTGAGACTTGAGAGTGCCAAATAAATTTAGTTGTAATATTTAGCATGTTATCAGATTTTATTGTAATATTTGGCAAGCTATAAGTTAAGTACTTTATATTGTAATATTTAGCAAGTGATAGACTTATGATTTGGATGTCATGTCAAAATTTGGATTTGTTTTAGCCAAATTTTGATGAATTACCATATGTTAATATTTTGCAATTGGTGTGATAATTTGGTTGGCTTTAGTAAAGTTTTGTATAATTTAAGTTAAATTCATTTGGTTGGCTTTTGTTATATTTACTAGTAAAATTTTTGAAATTGGTGTGATTGCTTTGAGCCAAATTTTGATGAATGGTACTATGTTAATATTTTGCAATTGGTATGATAATTTGGTTGGCTTTAGTAAGGTTTTGTATAATTTAAGTTAAGTTCATTTGGTTGGCTTTTATTATATTTACCGGTAAAAATTTTAAAATGGGTGTGTTTGCTAATCACTGATTAATTTTAAATTTTATAGTCAATTTGGTTGGCTTTTATTTTATTTACAGATAAAATTTGTTATTCAATTTCAGCTTGTTTTTCACTTTAAATATGTTGTGGTTCGGCTTGGGCTCGAATTGGCTCGGCTTGGGCTCGGTCCAGCTCGAGCCAGCTCGGCTCGAAGTGAGGTTTGATAATAGGCTTGTTTCATACTCGGGCTCGGCTTGGGCTCGATTAGGCTCGGCTCAGGCTTGGCTCGAGCTGAGGCGAGCCGAGCCTAAGCCCAATAAAGAAGCTCGAAATTAATTTCAAGCCGAGCCTAAGCAGCACCCGGCTCGCTCAGGCTCGTGTCTTTTACACCACTACCGATAACGCAGAGTTAGAACATCTTTTCAAGCAAAGGGCTCGTGATTTCTCGCACGGGGTGCGGTGACGCTTGTGGGGATGGGCTTACGACTGAGCCCCTAATCTAAAATCATAGAAAACCAGTCATATGCAGCATCACCAGGCATGTACAAGCGACATCATTGTTAAGATGCCTATTCCTCCTCGATTAAGGCTTTGATAGCTTTGATGTTATTTATTATGATATGGAGGCCTTGGGAGAGAATGTGATATTGCCGTGAGTAATGATCTTATTTTATCGATGAAGCTTTGTTATTAAACTTATGAGCTTAATACATTGTCATTTAAGCATGATTTATGTTATTGCATTTTGTATTATATTGTTCTTATATTATATAAGAATATACTTGACGGGCTTTATGCTCACCACCCTTTAGTGGAATATTTTTTTAGATTAATAAATGTGATTGAGGTCATGGAGAAGCAAGCAATGACTAACTAGATTTGTTATTTAATTTTTTGTATTAGTTATGTTCAATGAAGCACCGTGTGTCTGACACATGTCCGGAATATCCATAACTAAAAAGAAATCGGACATGGGCAAGACACGAGCGTAATTTGGATAATGTTTAACGGGTCGGGTTGGGTCAAATTTTGTTAACCTAGATCTAAACCCGATAAGAAATAACTAAATCTCACCCAGCCCTTTATCCCCAATCTCGCATCTCACTGCTGAGACGATCGAAGCCCTAAAAGTCGAGCGGAGCTGCTGAGCGACAAAACAAGGCGATGAGCGCGATGGCCGACGAGCTACTGAGCGAGCGCAACAGGCTGAGCACGGCGAGGACGACAAGTTCTCTCTCTCTTTTTATCTCTCTCATTCTCTCTCTCGCTGTCTCTCTCTCTCTCTCTCTCTCTCTGAGAGTAGTGAGAGGGCTTAATCTTAAATTTAAATTTCTATTGGTTATTTTAATTCTAATTAATGTAATAAACTGTTAGTTAATTTTATTTCTATTAGTTACTTTAATTCTAATTAGTGTTAATCTACTAATACATATCTCTGTACTAATGTAGTTTACTGTGGTTGAAGAAAAATGAATACTAAACATAGTTCTGATTCTAGTCAAAATACTGTTTCTTCTGTGGATAATAATGCTCCTTTGTGGAGATATGTTACTAAGATGGAGAAATTGAGAGAAGGTGGAGGAAATCATAATTTTAGATCCAATTATTATCGACAAGTCTATAAAAGATCATATTATAGAGTAAAGGCTCATTTGCTAAAAATTAGTGGAAATAGAATTAGAGGTTGTCTAAAAGTGAGTAGTGAACATGTTACAGAAATGAAAAGAGTTGTTGATATGGCCGAGTTGGGAATTAAAAATTTGATGCTTAAATAAATTCCTTTGCCAAAATTTGGACAAATGGCATCTTCTAGAAGCTCAGTTAGAGGTGTAGGTTTTGATATAGGAGGAACATCAAGAAAAAAAAAAGAGCAACAAAAATAGCACCTATTGAGAAGTCATTTAATTTTGGTGCTCGCAATCAATTATATTGTGAGATTGCAAGAATGTTTTATTCAACTGGGTTGCCTTTTCATCTGGCAAGGAACCCTCACTATGTTAGCTTTTCAATTTGCAGTATATAATAATATTTCTAAATTTGTGCCCCTTGGCTATAATATGTTGAGAACAGCACTACTTCAATAAGAGAAAAGCAAATATTAAAATGTTGTTAAACCCTATTAGAAGCACATGGAGGGAGAAAGGGCTGAGTATTGTATATGATGGTTGAACTGATGTATAGAGAAGACCGCTTATAAAATTTTTTTTGCGGTGACTGAGAGTGGCCCTATGTTCTTAAAGGCTGTGAATTGTAAAGAAGAATATAAAGACAAATTTTTTATCTTTAATTTAATCATTAAAATCATTGAAGAGGTTGAGCCTCATAATGTAGTCCAAGTAGTTACTAATAATGCACCTATTTGTAAGGCAACAGGGATGCTTCTTGAAGCAAGGTTTTCTCACATTTTTTGGACTCCATGTATAGTTCATACTCTCAACCTAGCTTTGAAAAATATATATGTAACAAAAAACACTAAGGCAAATGAGATTGCTGAGCTCGCAATTGATGAACTGGATTTGGAGACTAATATTTATTGATGAAGGCAATGAGCACGCTAAAGATGAATGATCTACCTTATGTTGCTATTTTATAATGATTGTTAATTTTTAAACTTTTATGGAACTCAATTACTTGGATAGTTGGACATGTTTTACACTTTTGGGGCTTGTAATGATAATTTGATGCCTTTTTAGAATTTTGTACACTTTTGATTGTCCTTCAATTTGTTCTTATCTTTAAATTAGTTCTTACAGCTTAATGTATACTTCTTAGTTCTTTGAATGATACTTAGTTTTTATAGCTTGATGTATGTGTATTTAATAATATTAGATTGCCAACTTTTACTTCAAATGTATCAATAATATATATATATATATATATTTATTTATTTATTTATTTTGTCGTGTCGCTCTATCCATATTGTGTCATGTCAGCGTCCCGTGTTTGTGTCCATGCTTCATTAGTTATGTTGCCCCTACATAAGTATTAATCTTCTATCAGATATGTTATGGACATATATTTTACAAGTTTATCATGGTCTGTGATAAATTTAGATTCTTGTTGAATTAATTTTGCTAAATTTTGGTTTATTATTTTGGATACCTTGCTAAAATGTTTGACTAACAGATCACGTGAGTACTATGTGAGTTCTATCTATGTGAGGAGCATATGTGTTCGGTGATGGGTATTTCACAGGCCCCACTAACCTGAATGAATTTTCTCTTGACAAGTGTATCAAAGGCTCAACTTGTAAGAATCTATAAGGATAAACACCACACAGAATGATAAAATAGGTTGCAAATCGTCATTCAGGATGTCTCCATCAAACAAGACTAGGGATATCACCATTCCAAAGAAAACCTCATAAATTATCTCTTTTTTTAAGAGCCTTGTTTTCTTTTATTAGCTTAGCTTGTACAATAAAAATGCCTAAAAGGAGGATTTTTGGAAGTATGCAAGCCTTCATCAAAGGGAGGCATCTATAAAGTCCCAGATATTGAGGAGGAGATTAAGGAGGGAAGAAGGGGTTTAGAAGCTGGTCAAAAACCTCGCTAACAGAAGCAGGTTGCTTGGTTGGAAGTGGGGAGAGTTGTGCCGACAACTAAGAGAAGAAGACAGGAGATAAGGGGTGACAAGCCTTAGCCAAATAATCTGATAGGTTATGGAATGATCCCTTCAAGATCTGGATTGAATATAGGAAGCAGCTTGTGCAACTGAGGAAAAATATTCATTAAATATTCTTCCGTAGTCGAAAAATTACGAAACTAAGTTGGATCAATCCATAACTTTTGATCTGCATTTATTGTATGGAGTGGATGTTAGGGTTATGGATGATAAGGAAGATGAGGATGGATGGTTGATATAGTTTAAGGGATAAAGACGAAGGGGAAAAAGTGGTTGAGATTCCAAGAAAGAGGGAGGACTCGACAGACGAGGGAGATTAGAAGTTTGGAAAGACCTTGCCAAAGGTAGAGGTGGCTGGTTGGTAAAGATGGAGGAGAGAGATTAGGGTAGAGAGACTAGAGAGAGGATAGAGGAGGAAAGAAACTAATATTCATTAAGCATAATAATTTTGGCTGCCATCCACACCTTTATAGAGGCTAGCCAACAAACTAAAATAACAATTATCAACCCTAATTCTAGTTGAGTCCCACTGATTGCATTCGAACACGCCTGACTGCATTCGAACGCACAAAATGTATTCTTTGTCGATGCGAATTGATGCAGGCGTTCTAACACGCCCCCTTCCATGTTTGAACGCAACCTACAGAAATTTATTTTAATAAAAATAAATAACTAATGCAATAAGAAAAAAAATACTAACAAGGTGTATCATAATCCTTACTTAATGATAATTAGGGATGCTCTTCACACGTATATATAGAGGCTAATCCTTGACCGAGTTAGATTCAGACTCTTACAATGAATGTGACTTGGCTAGATAACTCGACTCAACCTAAGAGGGCCCAATGTGCCGAGGATGGATCCAATCCAACCAAGTTTGTATCAGACTTTTAGGGATTCTAGGGGGTCAAGGGGTAATGTTTGCACTGAATAAAAGGTCATGGAAAGGCATAGCTAGGTGATAAGATGATCTAGAGTTTAGATACATTAGATGGTAGATGAATTAGGACTGTGGTTGATGTAAATAAAGGTGGAATGTGAGTAATGGTTCTAATAGGATTGTGGATGGTGAGAAAGAGAACTATCATGGTGAAGGGGAAAGTCACTAAGAGGATAGAGCGGCTAGGCAAGAGAAGAGCATGCTAGAATATAGAGAGAAAGAGAGATAAAGTGGGAGATAGACTAGGATTGACGTAGGTGATGTTGGATTGTAGGGAATGGCTCTAGTAGGGTTGCACACAGTAAGAAAGAATATCTAATATGACTTGGCCTAACCTAGTCATCTTGGATTGTGAGTTGATGTAGTTGGGCTAGCTTAACCGACTTGTACAGTGTCCATATATAAATGCTTTGATAAGGACCACATTTATTATTATCGAATGAATTGAATATTGATCTAACTCTATCTCCCTCGCTCTCTCCCTCTCATGCAACCTCTCTTTCTTTCACCTACCCATCATCGTTAACATTTGGTCATTATATCTATCATAATGTTCGATCTACTCATACAGTCGATGAATTTTCAGTTATATTGTGGTCCTTATTTCTAGAGGTATACATATCCGAATATCAACTTATTCCAACAGTTATATTTATCAATATTGTCTTTGTGATACGATTCGGACTTCACCGAGGACGTCTCGAGTATGGATACACTTTAGGAGTATCTTTGTTTCTAGTTTAATTGTTTAACTTCCAATAAAATAAGTTTTCTATAAGTCACGTTCGAACGCGGGTAGAGTGAATTTGAACGCGGTTGAACGCGGGTGAAGAGTGTGCATTGCACGTTCGAACGTCCCGTTCAAATGCACTGTGAACGCCTGCATCGTGTTCACAAATCCAGAGAAGTGAGAAACAGGTGCGTTCGATCGCGTGTTCGAACACCTACATCGCGTTCGCAAATCCAGAGAAGAGCAAACTCGGCGTGTTCGAATGCGGTCGACAAAATTGTATTGTTTAGGGTTAATTTTGAGTTGTTGGTTAGCCTCTAAAAGGATGTGGATGACAACTAGAGGTCATTATTGATTATTGAGAATTGAGTTTTGCCTTGCCTCCTTCGTCTTCTTCGCTCCCGTTCTCTCAATCCCCGATGACGCCGCTTCTAACCTCCCTCAACCGGCCAATCACCCTAGACCCTTAGGAGTGACCCTCTCCTCCCCCTTCTTCCAATCTATCCAACACTTGCCTTAACCCTTCCATCAACCATAACCTTTCCATCACCATTTTTCACTGGTGCCACCCCATTAACGTCGGTCCCCTACCAACCACCATCACCTAGGATCACGTGCCTCCATTCATGGATCCAAAACAGATCACCCTAACCTTTGTCCACTAATCGGATGATATCTCGAGATTCCCACATCCAATTCGCCTGAAACTAGATTTGTTGGAAAGCTCTTTTTTGGGGCTACAACATATGAAAATTTCACGTCGATCTGATGGCTACATCTTTTGAGATCTTATTTCAAAGTTCCATGCCAGATTTAGTCTAGACCAGAGAATTGGAAGAGATCGAACCTTAGCCTAAGGGGAGATCGTATCACTTTGACCACACGCAAAGATGATGACTAGTAGATACATGTCTTCGAGGTGCGATCGTATCAATTTGGTATCAAAGCATGTCAAACCTTGGACTACATGTAGAGATGATGATTAGTAGATCCATGGCTTCAATGCGCGTGACAAAGGAGAATGTATGGGAGTCGGTGCATGGATAAGAGCAAGGGGGCGTTACCCCCGAAACCCCTCGATGAGGGTGGCCGGTCAAGTCTAGATCCTCCCACAACTATGGAGACTCCCTTATTGGAGATAATGAGGACCATGAACTAAAATCATGAACAACTGTGCAGCTACTCACCCCATTGGTCGCTACCCAAATGGAGACGAACCACCGTGACTGCACCCCAACACCAAAGCCGTCGATCTTGCCTAGCCCTCCATAGTCGCAGGCCATGGACATGGCCAGGGTTAATTGCACAAGGAAGATGCAGCCTTTCGAATGAACCATGATGCTTACCCGTGGGTTCGACTTGAGTCCAAGTCCGAACACAAATTGGAGCTAAAACAATGCACACCTATTTGGAGATCACCACATCAGCAACCCACAATGCACCAACCCCCTACACTAGCTGGGTTTGGGTTTGACCAAAACCAAAAAAATGCCCACAATGGTCAGACCGCAAGGCTTGATTTCCAAAGTGCAAAGAGAGTGATCTACTTGAGTGAATCTTCAAGGTAAAGCAGTTTATCCAGTTTGATGCCTGAGGATCGCAAGGCATGACTGCCCAAAGTGCAAAGAGAGTGATCCACTTAAGTGAATCTTCAAGGTAAAGTAATTTATCCAGTTTGATGCCCGAGGATCACAAGGCTCATTCCACCGCTGCAATTATTCTTTTTGATTAGCTCTTATCGTCAATTTTAGACTTTGGCCAAGTTCATTGTTACCTTGTGCAAGAGGTTCAGTACTATTAGTTATGACAACTTCCATGCTATACGTAACAAAGTGTTCCTAAAGATGATGGTGAAGGCATACGTGGAAGAGTTCAACCACATCCATAGACGATATGATCCACCATGATCCAATCTTCACCAACGGAGCGCCTTCTTATCGAATCTTCATAGTGACATCCAGGCCAACATTAAGGTCCTTAGACTGAGCACCATGGAAGATATGGTAGAGGACGCATTGCTCATGAAGGAGAAGTATCATAAGCTGATGATGCACCAATGAGTAGCATGGATTGAATAGGACACACGTCAAGCTAAGACGTCCAGCACGCTTGCTGGAACCACCTTTTCGGATTAGAGGACACTGACGGTTAGTGCTGGACTGAGGGCTCCATTAAAGGTGTCCACTAATGTGAAGCATGCCCTTAAGCCCCCTAAACAGACTCTCACACCTGCTTAGCTGAAGGAGTGACGCTCCAAAAGTGCTATGCTTTTGATGTAATGAGAAGTATGTGCTCAAATATCGTTGCTCATAACCAAAGGGCGTCGTTCTTCTTCTCAACAATCCAGAATATGAGATAGAGGACCTTGCTACTATGGAGGGTCTAGAGGAGTCTCAAGAGCTAATGGTGAGTGAGGCAAAGGATAACAAAGAGGAGATGGTGGCTGAAATCTCACTACATGCGTACATAGGCATGGTGGCGCTAAAGAAGCTACGGATGGAGGGAGTAATCAAATAGACCACTGTGTTGATGGTGGGGTTTGACATGACAATAGGCAATGCCACAACTCTACGGGCTGATAGTGTATGTCACTAAGAATCACTGCGAGTGCAAGGCTTTGCCTTCACCCTCGACGTATACCCATTGGTGTTGTGAGGGGTAGACTTGGTGTTGTGCATTCAATGATTGTAGAGCTTGGCGTCCGTTACCTTTAATTTCTCTGACCTATCCCTCATGTTTCAGCGAAGCGATGAGACCATCCACTTGGAGAGCAACCGGCGAGACTACTGGTTGGCCAGCCATGTTTCAGATATTGTAGCTTACTTATACAGCTAACACCCACTGCCCCAAAGTCCACTCTATGAGCAAGTATACCAGCTAGCTTAGGTTTGTTATTGTAGGAATTCTATGAGATGTTTGAGAAGTCGTGGGGGTTGCTGCCCACCCATGGCATGATCACCACATCTAGATTTTGCTGGGGGATGAACCGGTAAATGTATGACTATACTGCTATCCTCACAAACAAAAGTAAGAAATTAGTAGGATGGTAAAGGAGATGCTAGAGCAAGGGTTCATCCAACCAAGTAGTAGCGACAATTCATCGTTGGTATTGCTAGTGCAAAAGAAGGATGGAAGTTGGCTTTTTTTTTTTTGTGGACTATTAAGCCTTGAATGCCATCACCTTGAAGGACCACTATGTGATACCGGTGATAGAGGAGCTGCTGAATGCGCTAACAGGGTTGGCCTATTTCAGCAAGCTTGACTTGAGGTTGGGCTATCATTAGATTAGGGTCAATCCGACTGATGTGCACAAAATGACATTCAGAACTCACGATGTTCACTATGAGTTTTTTATTATGCTGCTTGGACTCCAATGCCCTAGCCACCTTCCAAGGGCTTATGAACGACATCTTCCACCCTCTTCTATGTCGATGCATACTTTTTTTATATGACACTTAATGTATAGCAATTGAAAGTGATGATGAACAAGTCTCTTTGGGGCAAGCCAAAGGTTGAGTATTTGGGGCATATCATCTCATTCTCGAACATAGAAGTTGACCTCTTAAAGTGATTCATCACCAATTACAGCAAGATCATTGCCCCCACTTATCACCTTACTTAGAAAAGGAGGGTTCCAATTGTCAGAGAAGACGACAGAGGCATTCCATGTTTTGAAGGTTGCCATCATGTCAGCACTTGTTTTGGCTTTACCAAACTTTGATAAGCCATTTATTATACAATGTGATGCTTCAAGTGTAGGGATTGGAGCCGTCTTGATGAAGATAAAAGGCTTGTGGCATACCTTAGCAAGGCCTTGTTGGAGAGGTCATGACAACTCTCCACGTACAAGCATGAGTAGCAAGCGTATTGCATGCACTCTCCAAGTGCCAGTTGTACCTCATTGGATGACGACTCATCATTTGGACTGATCAACAAAACTTGCCCTTTTTCTTGAAGCAATGTGTACACACTTCGACATAGCAAAAGTGGGTCATGAAGCTTCTAGGGTATGATTACGATCTTATCTACAAAACAGGGATTGAGAACGACGCTGCGACACCCTATCGTGCCTATCGAGCTTGGGTGAGCTTGCTTCATTTCTAGCCTGTTTATTTCCCCATTTTCTAGTCCAAAGAAGAGATAAAGACAATGGTCTAGAGGAGGTTCAATTGGTGGAGTTGCCAAAGGAAGCCAAGGTCTAGTCAATTTCTTGGGTTGGACTCGAGAAGACAATCGGCTTAGTTTACCCAAGTCAACTGCAAGAGTTGAACCACGTTTATGATTTCACACCTTGAGGTCAAGGTGATAGAAGCATAGTGGATTGATATGACTTAGGTCGAGCCAGTCATCTCGGGATGACCAGATCAGATCGAAACCCCTTAATCTAATTAGATTCTTTGCTTTTGCAATTTAGTCCTTATATTAGGTGAATTTGCTTTTAGCTTTAGTTTGATTTGAGTTGATGATGTCGGGCTAGCTGAACCAACTTATACCGCAGCCACCTATAAATACTTAGGTGCATACCACATTCATCATTATTGAATCAATTGAATTTTGACCTAACTCTATCTCCCTAGCTCTCTCCCTCTCATGCGAACCTCTCTCTCTCTCTCTCTCTCTCTCTCTCTCTTCGCTAGTTGAGCCTCGTCTACAACCATGGCCACCACCACCGTTGCCCTTCCCTTACGTCCAATCGCCCCTTCTCGTCCTTAAGAGTCAATCCCCTTCTCCCCCTCGTATTGCTTTAGGCATTATCCTATCTACCATAGCAATCTTCTACCTTCCATAACCTTAACCCTAAGCATATCACCATTTTCCACCATCCACATCCATCCCGCCAACATTGACATTTACTCATTGTATCCATTATAACTTTCAACCTACCCATCTGATCAATGAGATCTTGGTTGAGTTGGATTCCTTATTTCTAGAGAAAAAATATCCAAATCTTTGCTTATTCCAATGGTTAGATTGCCTTTGAAATTTTCATGTTTAGTTATGTCCAAATCTACAACTTGGACCGATCTCATCTCCCTCAAGCATGATCATATCGGTGTCATTGTGTGAAGTGAAAAGCAACTAAGAGGAGAGGGCAACAAGGGAAGAAAAGGATTTGCTATAACATATTGAGAGGGCTAGATAGATATAGAGAACTTGAGGAAGATAAACTCAATTCGTAAGCACGCCTAAAATACAAGCCACAAGGCCCTAGTTAAAGAAAATAAAATAAAAGAGTCCTAAAGCGAAATAAGAAACAAACAATTAAATATATCTAAACTAGCCACCATACCTCCCTCAGATTGATACGATCACACCTTGGGCAATGGAGCTCTGATACCAAGTTGATACGATCTCCCCTTTAGGGCTAAGGTCCGATCTCTTCTGATTCTCAGATCTGGACTAGATCTAGCATGAAACTTTGAAATAACATTCCGAAATATGCCGCCGTCGGATCGATGTGAAATTTTGATATGTTGTAGCCCCAGAAAAGAGCTTTCCAATAAATCTTGTTTCAGGTGAATCAGATATGGGGATCTCACGACATCGTCTGATTAATAGACAAAGGTCAGGGTGGTCTGTTTTGGAGAACGGGAGCGAAGAAGACAAAGGAGGCAAGGCAAAACTCAATCTCAATAATCAATAATGACTTTGGTTGCCATCCACATCCTTTTAGAGGCTAACCAACAACTCAAATTAACCCTAACAATACAATTTTCGCCGACCGCGTTCGAACTCGCCCAACCGCATTCGAACGGACCGAGTTCACTCCTTTGGATTTGCGAATACGATGCAGGCATTCGAACGTGCGATTGAACGTGCTTGTCAGTATTTGTGAACGCGATGCAGGCGTTCACAGTGTGTTCGAACGTGGTTCACATGCGTTCGAACGCACAGTGCACTCTCTTCACCCACGTTCACAACCCCGTTCACAAATCGCGTTCGAACTCAATCCACCCGCGTTCGAATGCGACTTATAGAAAACTTATTTTAATGGAAATTAAACACTAAAACATGAAACAAAAACACTCCTAAAGTGAATCCATGCTCGAGACGACGTCGGTGAAGTCCGAATCGTATCAATCTACCACGCTTCCGCAACCTTGTCCTCAAGGTTTGAAGTTTGTGAAGCGATCTTTGAACTCTGACTCAAGTTCCTCCATGGTATGATCTTCTGCATTGGTTCCCCACATATCTGAAGATATAGGAAATGCTGGTGCTGAAAATGAGGCAAGCTCACTTGTGTCCGGTTGGCACGAAAGAGCATCTGCGGCTCGATTCTCGATCAGCAAGTTCCAAGTCAAGCTCGGTCCTATCTGTCGCTGCAAGTCTATCGTAGGCACGCAAGACAGAGAGAGTGCGACCATAACCGCCTCAAAGGGGTTCATCCTCAGTCGAGCTTGGATACTTGTACTCCTACTAGCCCAAGGTGGAATTCGAGTCCATCTACATTGAGTCCACTTGGTCTCGGGTGGTCAAACCACTTGACTCAATGTTAGTTCAGCAATAGAAATCTTGTGCATCCGATTGTGCTCGGGAGGTCGAGTTAGATGCAGTTGGTGGATCCAGATTAGGTCATCCCAGTGACTCGAGTTAGGTTCAGCTAGCCGAACTGATTGTTGGTTGTGCTCATAATTATTCTGCCCACTCCATGGATTAGGATCCAAGTCAAATGTAACCTGGTATAAGCAAACTCGTCTTAAGTCAAGTAGAGGGTTTCTGATCATGTCCCTTATTTGACTTAACTGAGTCCCGAAGTCCAGAGATGACTCACACTTGATTTGACCCCTTTGGCTCATAGGTCCAATCCAGCTCATGTCTAGCAATTCCACCTGGTCAAGCCCAACCATGTAGCCATGTTGAAATTCTAATCACTTAGGGTTTTCAAAAAATTTTGAAACCCCTAATATTTCTCTCATAATTTCATCTCCATCAACCATTGCCATATGAGTTGCCTTGCCATGTGGCAGCCTTGGTTGAGTAGTGACCACCTCCAGTAGTTGTTTTAGCAGGGTTCCCGACGGTGTGGTGGCGGTCGATGGCGAAGGAAGGCCGAAGTTGGCCCAAAAAATGAAATCTTCAGGTCCTTCTTCTCTGTCCCATTGCAACCATGGCAAGGAGCTTTCGGTCATCTGGAATACTAAATTAGCTACTGGTGAGGTCCCTCTTGGGGTGGTGATGGTTGACTGTTGTGGAAGGCTGAGGTTGATAAAAATAAAATCTTCATCTCCTTCTTCATTTTGTCGCAGCCATGACAGGGAGCTTTCGACCGTCTGGGTGAGAAAAGCAGCAGCCCCCAAGGTCTTTACGTGGCTGTCAGAGGCTGGTGATGCCGTGGTTGGAAGATTGCGGACTTCTCCTTCGAGTTGTAGCTTGGCGGGGAGCTACAACGTCATCGCGGTCGACTGTCGATTGACCGAGGAGAATGGTGGAAGGTCACTAGAGGCCATACACGATTTCTTTCTGGTTGCTGACTCACTGTGGTTGCAAATAAGGTGGTATAAGGTGGCCCAAGTGTTGGAACTTGCGGTTCTGTATCATCTCCCTCACCACTGATGAGAATTCCGGATGAGGGATATCTAGCGGCCATGCGTGGTCTTCCTCCATTCAATAGTGGTTCGCACGGTTGTCGACTCGTCGAAGAACTCTGTTCTGATGTCGAAAGAATCTTTCCAACCATCGGGCTTGCCGAAGGAAACTGCTACCTTGAAGCTGGACTCTTCGCCGTTTCTTTAGGGATCGGGAAAGGAACAGCTAGCCTTTCATGGTTTATCGGCCAGGTCTCCGGTGCATAAGAAGATTTGGAGGTCCCAAGGGCTGCTACAATGGTTGAGGATCCCATTGTAGCCGACGGCAGTTCGTTGCGGCTGACCATGGGTCGAGGTGTAGAATCTCGATCTTGCTGGATAGCCGAACTCTCCCCTACTTTTGTGATGAACGGGGAGGCCGTGGAGGATGTTGGGTATATTGTGGAGGGTTCCCCATGCTGCCTTGTGATTGCCCTGCTTGTTGAAAAAGGTTTCGGCCATGCCTGTATTTCTCGTATCATCTCCATCATCATTTGATTATTGATGACCATCTGTTTGGAAAGAGACCCCAACACGGCTTGAACGTTAGGTTTTTCTGTATTCCTATTAGATTGGGCGGTTCCGCGAGTGGAAGTCCCCGCAATCGTTTCCCCCTCCTCTATTAGGAGAATCTCTTCCTCATTATCTCACCGTGCAGCCATGGCTCTGGTGGTCATCATAGGAAGTGCTTGTCCGAGGAATGGTGGCTCTGATACTAAGATTTATACGATCACGCCTCGGGCTATGGAGCTCTGATACCAAGTTGATACGATCTCCCCTTTAGGGCTAAAGTTCGATCTCTTTCGATTCTCAGATCTGGGCTAGATCTAGCATGGAACTTTGAAATAAGATCTCGAAATATGCCATCGTCGGATCGATGTGAAATTATGATATATTGTAGCCCCAGAAAAGAACTTTCCAACAAATCTAGTTTTAGGTGAATCGGATATGGGGATCTCAAGATATCGTCTGATTAATAGACAAAGGTCAGGGTGGTCTGTTTTGGATCCGTGGATGGAGGCACGTGATCCTAGGTGATGGTGGTTGAAGGTGGACCGGCATTAATGGAGTGGCACCGGTGAAAAGTAGTGGTGGAAGGGTTAGGATAAGTGTTGGATAGATTGGAAGAAGGGGGAGGAGAGGGCTACCCCTAAGGGGCTAAGGTGATTGGCCGGTCGAGGGAGATTAGAAACGGCGTCGCCGGGGATTGAGAGAACGGGAGCGAAGAAGACGAAGGAGGCAAGGCAAAACTCAATCTCAATAATCAATAATGACTTTGGTTGCCATCCACATCCTTTTAGAGGCTAACCAACAACTCAAATTAACCCTAACAATACAATTTTCGCCGACCGCGTTCGAACTCGCCCAACCGCATTCGAACGCACCAAGTTCGCTCCTCTAGATTTGCAAATGCGATGCAAGCGTTCGAGTGCGCGATCGAACGCGCTTGTCGGTATTTGTGAACGCGATATAGGTGTTCACAGTGCACTCTCTTCACCCACGTTCACAACCCCGTTCACAAACCGCGTTCGAACTCACTCCACCCGCGTTCGAACGCGACTTACAGAAAACTTATTTTAATAGAAATTAAACACTAAAACATGAAACAAAAACACTCCTAAAGTGAATCCATGCTCGAGATGACGTCGGTGAAGTCCGAATCGTATCATCCTTGTTCATTGTCCGAGCATCCTCAAAAATAAGCCAACCCTTCCATTCAAACCACTAGCAAGTTCTCTATCTCCCTTTTATGTTAATTTAATTATAGTTGCTTAGGTAGTCACAAACTTATGTTTTCTAGGTTAGGTCAGACCACTTCATGGGACACTGAACTTGCTACATTAAGTTGATTAACTTACCTTAATCGTATTCTAATTTAGTTGAGCCATTTTCAATTTCAGTTGAGTCATTTATTATTTCAGTTTGTTATGGTTTAAGTTAATTGATTAGTCAGTTGGGTCAAGTTAGGTTAGCCTTCTTTAATTAATGAGGTGTGCAACCATATGATATTATTGAAGAATTGATTAATTGAGTCTCTCATATCTTCTCCTATCTCTCTCTCTCTCTCTCTCTCTCTCTCTCTCTCTCTCTCTCTCTCTCTCTCTCTCTCTCTCTCTCTCACCAACCCTAGTGTAACACCTCCGCCCGGCATGGGCACGTGCATGCCCACGCACCCACACAGCATGCGCAACACATGTAATAGGTCGAGTGGGGCTCATCACGCACAGAGACACTCTTATGCTCATATAATCATGACATCATTAAATAAAACCTGCTAACATATCCATGCTCACATAATTTATCACCAAATAAATCATACTATCAATCAAATAAACCTGTAGCATATCCATATCTGTATCCACAACAACCATACTAGACAGCAATATAATCTAGCAGGGCCCACACAAGCCACGATAAACCATCAAGATAAAACTTATAACCGCTGACACACAAGTATAATATAATTCGACATGTATTATACAAAACATTGTCTAATATAATAGAGTACAAATATCAAATAATTGTACAACTCAATTTCTATATAAACTATCATCTAAACCATTTCATATCTATAGCTCACCTCATCATCGCTCTCCTCAGGATATCTCAAGTCGCTACCACGTACCTTAATATCTGAGGGTTAGAAAAAAAATAGAGTCATGAGCTAAAGGCTCAGTAAATAGACCTTATCCTAAATCAGTGATACCAAACAGAAAGTAAATCATGTACCGGATAAAATGATTAGAAAGAAGTATGATGCATGTATGAGCATGTATATATGTATTCTCGATAACATATATATATATAAAATCAATTCTCATAATGAAATTACAATATAACATCACCCAATATAACATATATAGAGTATAACAATTATGATCCAGTGATACTAGTCACATTAATGATGATGCATGATGCATGTCAACCACTAGATAATTATATATGTCAAAGCTAGATATAATTCACATATCTCTCACTATCGCAATCACCTGTCTCAACCTTGAATATCATCCACCATGCGGGACTACTGTACCTTGCCCCAAACTCGATACTTATCATGCTACAAGCTTAAAGCAAACCCTGTCATACGCTAAAAATATCTCTAGAGATAAATCATACCCTGCCATACGCTAAGGATATATCAATGATAGTTGTATCTTGTCATACGCTAAGAGTACAACCATCAGCCATCACCATACTCTGTCATATGCTAAGAGTATGTTCTGTACCAGTTCGGACCAGATACCGTTCCATCCATCACATCACATCACATACACATGTGTTTTCATAATTTCCTGTATATGATAGATCATATGCATATATCCAGTACTACGATAGGTCATGCAACTTAGGGATTTAGGTGGTAAAGAAGCCAAGAGAAAAATGAAGTAATATAGACTCTAACCATGTATCTAACACATACATACTCCTACTAGTCTATTACATGCATACTCATGCTAGAGATCATCTCGTTATAAAATCATAATAGTATAGTCATCTCCAATCATCTCTATATATCACCAATATATTCATATCCTAGATCAGCCTAATCGAATGCATGATAAAATATGCTTGATTGAAATTATTTCTAGATAAAGTCATATAATCATACTAGAGGCCAAAACATGTATGTACATAATATATAATATATCCTAATTTGAGAAAAGCATCTAGGGGATAAGAGTACTCACTGTTTTGATTAGAAGATCCAATACACATATCCCTCTCGTCCATCGATCAATCATCACAAATCACTAGCAAGGTCCACGAGGTCTCAAATAAGGAGGTTGGGATCTGAAAATGTTTAAGTAATATAAAGTTAGTTATTTATCCAATTGGGATCCGTTTGTGTAATATATGATGATTTATTAGGTTTAGAATTTCTTCTTTTATTTTTATTAAATGATTTGATCTATATCATATATTTAATTATAAGAATATTAATATGTTATTATTCTAATTGTAGATTTATTTATAAAACCATAGTTTGCTAATTATATATTAAGTATATAATAGTCAATCTCTTTTGATTAAAAAAACGTAAAAGAACTACATGTACAATAATATAATTTAAAATACAAGCACCTATATTATAAAATATTATATAATTATACTTTAATTATTTTGTCACTACTACCCTTACTAAACAAATTAAGAGTTGCATATAAAATAATCTTTAGTTAATCATGTAATATAAACATTAAGTAAGCCTACTATTTTATTACACGCATAATAATGTATAATAAGTTGTACATATATATATACACACACACCTAATTATACAGACATGTATTAATCTAATAAAAATTTATGAAGTTAAAAATATATTTATATACATATATTTATAATTATAATTAATTGAAATTACACTAATTACACTTATCTAATAACCATGTTACTAAATATATCTATTCTTGAAAATTTAAACTAAAAATCTAATTTAGATTAACTAAATAAAATAAGTGAGTTAGATAGGTTCCTTATTGTCAGACAAGAAGTTAGATCGACAAGAGGAAGAAGTAAAGGAAAAGAAGAAGAAGAAAAAGAAAAAGAAGAAGAGAAAGGAAGGGAGGGAGGCTCACCTTGGTGATGGTGGTGGCAGCGGTAGTGATGACAACAGCAACGGCGGCAAGCCGACGTTGGTAATAGAAGGAGAGAGAGAGAGAGAGAGAGAGAGAGAGAGGGGGGGGGGAGAGAGGTGATTGGGAGAGAGAGAGGCGATGAGGAGGGTGCGGCGGTGGCGACAGTGATGGCGACGGCAACAGCGGAAGGCTAGCGTCGATAAGAGGAGAGAAAGAGAGGGGTCAAGAAAGAGAGAGGTGATTGAGAAAGAGAGAAGGGTAAGAGAGAGAGTGAGAGAGAGTTAGAGAGAGTTGGAGAGAGAGCTATAAAAGGGGAGAGAGAGAGGCGGTGAGAGGGGTGCGACGATGGTGCAGCGACGACGACGGTAGGCCAGCATCGATGAGAGAGAGAAAATAAGTGAGAGAGAGAGACTGAAAGAGAGGGAGAGAGGGAGAGAGGGAGAGAGGGAGAGAGAGGCGGTGAAGGAGGGAAAGGGCGGTGAAGGAGGGGAAGGGCGGCAGCTACGGCTGTGGTGGGGCTCGCCTGCAGCCAACTGGCCCGGCCCAATTGGCTGGGTCGGCAATTATGAGCGCACGTGGCGCCCGCAATGTGCACCCACAATCTGCATGGCACGAGCTCGTGCCATGCAACACTATATATATATATATATATATATATATATATATATATATATATATATTTTATTTATTTATTTATTTATTTATTTATTTATTTATTTATTTATTTATTTCCTTTTGTCTCTTCATTTTTTTCTAATTTAATTTATATTATTATTATTATCTTATTTTATTTTATTTTATTTATTGATTTATTTTTATTTTTTTTAGGTTATTACACCTAGCTCCTTTAAACAATAGCTAAGCCTTGGTAGTCGGCTAGTTCATCCCTCTTTTTTGTTGACCCTACTAGTCCCTTAGAGGAAACCACTCTCCCTCCTCCCTTAGATCTGACTAGCGACCACCACCATTTCCTCCATGCATAACCACGCCACTGAAAACCACCACCAATTTATTATAGTTGGCCTACCCCTTCAAACCACCATTCCACCACCACTACCTTACACCATCATCTTCTCCATTATCACCATTCTTACCCCTCGGGTCTAGAACATATCATCACCATCGCCATACCAAATTGTGTAGCCTTCTCCATGGATTTCATCGACAACTCCACAATCCCATATTAGGTCTCGATTAAATCAAAATAGAGTATGAATCTAAATAGAATTAATAGAAAATGTAAATCAAGACCTTATGAAGCTAATTAGTCTAGTCTCATAATATTTTAGGTTCATATGAATATTCTTCCAAGATTGCGTAGACTAAAATTTCAGCAACTAACCTAGATCTTTCCTCCTAGTCTAAGTCCATATCATAGGTATCAGAGTCAATAGTCCTCAAACCATGACAAAACACAAGATACATGGTAGCAAGACACTAAGGGAAGACATCCACAGCTGTGGATCAACCCCAAGAGAACGAGATGAGACCCTTGTTACCACCTACTTCACAGAATCGATGACAAAAGGGTAGTTAATTGTTCAATCCTTCGGAGTGAACTTGAAGACCACCTTGGCCATGGTGCATGCCACCATGATCGGCATCTGTAACAGCCTCACAGAACTAAAGCATCAACTGAATGAAGATTCAAATGGGAGATCTCCACCGATTGTGGGCACAGACCTAGTACATCGTCGAATCAGGCTAAAACCATGGTGCGACCATGGCTGCCCCGATCTGAATGATGGCTCCTTTACCATCCTGACCTCTAGAAGTCAAAGATGGCATAGAAGAGTTCCTACATCCTTAGTTGCAAAGCCTAATCCTACCTACACTATCCCCATGAGAAGCTGACGAGCCACCTATGCACACCTGATTTAGGGCGTCGATGGCACATTGCTTCAAGGAGGAGGATCTTTGGGCTGAGGAGGAGGATCTTTGGGCTGAGTTGGAGGAACCAACATCTAGATGGCCTCTACTTAGGCTATCGGTTAAGAGTTTAGAGGGCAAAGAGCATACCATCCAGATGAAGATCAGTAAGAAAGGGGAATTCAAGGTCAGATGGTACAACTTGAATTTCTCTGGTTTGGCAACTAAGATCCACTTGATTGGATCTATTGCATCAAATATTTTTTTTAAGAGGACAATAGAGGATCAAAAGATCCTATTGTCATCATTCCACCCAGAAGGAGTTGCCATAAGGTGGTACCAAGTTGCTCAAAGGGCATGACAAATTCAATTTGTGGGATAAGTTTGTTGATGCCATATGTTTGCACTTTGCCTGATAGAGTACAAAGACTTTCAAGCGATACTAACCAAGCTGACCCAAAAGACCACTATTTGATCCTACCAAGAGGACTTCAAAAGGGTGAGTAATTGTGTCTATGGTTTGCTTGAGTGAGCTTTCAAAATCACTTTTATCTCCGGCCTCCAACAGAACATTCAAGCATAATAAAGGTTGCTTGTCCGTGAACCTCGCTTGGGGCCTTCATCACAACCCAAATAATGGAAGAGAAACTAAGGGAGCTTCATATCACATTAATGAGTGGTTGGACAGAACTAGAGGTGAGGGGCACCCATCGGCCAGCCACGGTTACACCCATCACGCCAATGACACTATCGCAGCAAGATGAGGCTCACCCCACTGCGAAGCCCTTCCTGGAGGACAAGGGACCTCCAAGAAATGTCATTTGACCTCTCACTCAGACTTGAAGAATGAAGGGCAAAGGTGTTGTACTTTCATTATAATAAAAAATTCACACAGGGGGCAAATGCACCAAATTGGCCACGACTGTGATGCTATCGGGTGAGTGATACAACTTAATTAATATGTTGGATCAACTTGGATCAGTTACACCTTCGTTGACCTTGATTTCTATTTTGGATAGAATTTCCTTTGTTTGTAGATGGTGAATGATTGAAGTGGAGGAAGAGAAAGAGAAGATATATAGATGATGAATACAAAACTTAGATTGATGTGGAGGAAGAGAAAGAGAAGAGGTAGATTAGGGGCTGGTTGAACTCGTGCCAATGGAAGAAGGTGGCACAATTGGCAGAGGGAGGAGAGAGGATTAGTGGCCAGCGGCCAAGAGATAGAGAAAGAGGTAGGTGTGGCAAGGGTAAGCCAAATAATTTCTTGATAATCAAATTAGGGCTACACTCCACATATCTATAGAGGCTAACCTAGACCGACTTAGATGAGTACTCGATCAACTAATATAACTTGGCTAGCTCGAGTTGAACTCGGTTCATAATACATGTCATGACTCAGCTAGAACAATTAATTAATTTGACTAGACTCAATTAATGAATTAACAAGTTGAGTCAATATTTATCAAGTACTAGAGTTGATGACTCAACTAAAATTACAACTACTTAGAAAATGTAAATGACTAAACTAGATAAATAGGCTCAACCATATAAGCCCAATGTGCCATGAATGGAACCAATCTAATTGAGTCGAATTAGTGAGGCAAATGAAGACAGAGTCGATGGACTAGCAGAGGAGGATATAGATGAAAAGACTGCTCTTTAGGAACCATTAGAGAGGATAGCAAGGAAATCCAGGCCAAGATCTCATTCCATGCCTATGTTAGTTCCGCCACAATGACAACTCTCCGAGTCGATGCATTGTGAAGAGATATACAATGCAGATACTTATAGACACTAGAAGCACACATAATTTGTTAGATAAGCGGTTAAATCAGAGGATTGGATTAACACAGGAGTCAATCTTAGGCTTTAATGTAAATTGTAGATGACACCACCTTATGGGTGAGTGATGTTTGTTACGAGGTCACAATGAAGGTTCAAGGACATTCGTTGAAATTGGACATTCATCCGTTTGCTCACTGGGGAGCAGATGTCATGCCAGCACTAATGGCTATATAGTTTGGGTCCAATCACATTCAACTTCAATGAGCTGTATATGGACTTCAAGTTGAATGGACAATGCATGTGTTTGGATGGGATTCAACATAAAATTGGCACCACCTTCCATCCGATAGTGGGGTTGTTTTGCATCAATTTTCACGAGGCTTTAATGCAAAGGATGGGGTTGCCTAATCCACCTTGGATATGGAAAATGTGCTGGAGTTGCTCTGACCACCAATATCCCTACTCCAGGCTATCACGAATGCAACATCACGGCGGCACAAGTCATTCTCGTGTCAACCTGATCTGGACTATTTCTTGGATCCAATTTTTTCTCCTTTCCAAAGCTAAAGGAAACTTATTTGGAGGGTCCAAAGATGGCCAAACTAGAGTCAAAGGAGTATCAAGCTACTAATAGACTTGCAGAGATGATTCCACCTGACCTATCTAAATCTAAGCTAGAGCTAACTGAACCCACTTGAGCTATCACTTTGAGGACAAAGTGAGTGAAAATGAGGTGGATTTATGTGTTTTTAATCAACTTAGACTAGTTCACGAGATATTGAATTCACTAGGTTAAGTCTGTTAATTTAGCTTAGTCAAATTCTATTTCACTTGAGTCGATTTCAATTTCAGTTTGTTATGGTTGGAGTTTTACGAACCAGCCGAGGAGGATAGCTGCACCACCACGTGCACCGAAGACGAGGATGAAGTTGGGAAGCTTCACGTCCAACTTAGCCAAATATTTAATTGAATTCTCTACCTTTCGGTTTGGTTATAGTTTTTTAAGGCATTACATAAGAAGGCAGATCTAAGCTCTTAAAGCCAAGTTGGTTAAGTCAAGTTAGGATATGATTAATTGTAAGAGTCAGACTCAGGCCTAATCAAGTCAGCTAGCTGATGTGGGTTAGGTAGCCACCAAATCCATTATTGTGCACACCAAAAATTGATTCCATTAGGATCTACTTGAGTCGATTGGACCTAAGCTAATCAAGCTAGGTCAGCCAAGTCAATTAGAAAGCCACTATATAACATGTGGTGCACCCTTAATTTAAATTATATTAGATTATTAAATAATTTTAATGGGTTACGGTACCAAAAGATCGGCTACGGAATGATTCCTTTAAGATTTGGATTTATTACAGGAATTAGTCCGCGCAACTATGGAAAAATATTCATAAAATATTCTCCTGTAGTCGAAAAATTACAAAACTAATTTTTTTAGATCCATAACTCCCTAATTTACAAATTTTATATTTACTCTCTTCATAGATTGGAACTAAAACTAGGACTAAAATATGAAAGAACGCACATGATGGTGGTGGTAACGGGTGGAGTGGATGTTAAGGTTATGAATGATTATGGAGATGAAGGTGGATGGTGGATGTGGTTAAGGGATATAGATGAAGAAAAAAAAGTGGTTGAGATTCCAAAGAAAAGGGAGAACTCGACAGACGAGGGAGATTAGAAATTAGGAGAGACCTTACCAACGGTAAAGATGGAAGAATGATAAAGAGGGAGGGAGAGGGAATAGAGAGAAGATAGGAGGCAAGAAATTAATAATCCAATAGCATAATAAATTTGGCTGCCATCCACACCTTTATAGCATAATAAATTTGGCTGCCATCCACACCTTTATAGAGGCTAGCCAACAAGCTCTAATACAATAACTAACCCTAATCCTAGTGCAATCCCACTAATCGCGTTCGAACGCACCTGATCACGTTCGAACACATAAAAGACGTTCTTTGTATGTGCGAACGCGATGTAGACGTTCAAACGCGTATTCTGTATCCTCTGTATTTGCAAACCTGATGCAGGCATTCGTAAGAGCGTTCAAACAAGACCCCTTCCGCGTTCAAACATGACCTATAAGAATTTTATTTTAATAAAAATAAACAACTAATACAATAAGAAAAGATCCTAACTAAATGTATCAAATTTTCACAAGATCGACCTCTTCTTCCCCATTCGACTAACTTCAAGCCATAGTCACCCTACCCACCACCCAAACCAACCGTCGCTCTCTACCTCCTCATCTGACCACACACCTTTAACCCTAAGAAATTACCCTACTTCTTCTCTATTCCTTTCCTTACCAACTACACCGATATCCACCATTACCATCACCACCACCTTTCCGCCACCTTTGGCCAATCACCACCATGCCCACTTTGGGCACCCTTTTTCATGATCCACTAAGATAAATTTGTCTGCCATCCCAAGTCTATCACAACCCCAAAACTACGTTTCCATCTAATTGTTGGTTCTCAAGTTGGTTACCCCAACTTCAATCTCACATCTCAGAATCTAGTTCTATTTGTGGATTTGGACTTGAGTCGATCGTGGGGTTAGGAAGACACACATATCATTGAGTTAATTGATTAGCCGGTTAGGTCAAGTTAGGTTAGCATCCTTTAGATAATGTGGAGTACAATTAGAAGGTATCATTAAAGAATTAATTTATCTTCTCCTCTCCCTTGCGCGCCTCCCTCCAGCTCCTTCAAACCCTAGCTGTCATCCAACCCTTAGCTGCCGACTAGCCCTTCCCTCCTCATTTGTCAATCCTGCTAGTCCCTTAGGGCCAACCACTATCTCCCCGCTCTTATCTCTTAGTTCCAACCAACCTTGCCACCATCTCGCCCACACATCCACCACCCATGCCATCAGCCACCACAACCCATTTATTACCATCGACCTTCCCCTTCCAACTGCCACTCCACCACTACTACCTTACACCACCATCTACTCCATCATCATCATTTTACCCCTCAGATCTAGAACATATCATCACCATTGCCACCCGCAGCAAACCCATCATCAAATCACTCCAGCCTTCTCCATGGATTTCACAACCAACCCCATAATCCCATATTAGATCTTGATTAGACCTAAGTAAAGTACGAATCTAAATATGATTTGAATACCAAAAATGTAGATCAGGACCTTATCAAATAAATCTAGTTACATAATTTTTTGCCAATGTACGAATATTTTGTGAATATTCTTCTAGGCCTATTCAAACTAATATTTTTATAACTAATCTAAATCTACTCTCCCAGTCTGGGTCCATATTATAAACTCTCTCTATTTGTATTTTGGCATTTCATTGAAGAGATTCGCTAGTTAATCACCTTGGATCAATGTAGCTCTAATCTAAGAAGCTTCACATTGTGAAACTCGTCCAATGGGTAGCCTTCATGGGTCTCCAAGAATTTTGGGGAGGCTGCACCATGTAGCCACCTGCAAGCAGGTTATGGGCTCATGCCATCGCATTGATCTTGGTTGCATCATTTTATCTCTTTGTAGAGAATCATTCAATACCTTTTAATCAAGAAGGCCCTCATGGTCTGATTGTACGAAAGAGTTATCTCCTTGGCCACTCACGAAAGTGAGTGTCACCTGTCATCACGGTCGACAAATCCCTTGCCTCATCAATTCATCATATTCTTCTTAACTTCCTCTACTTGTTGGAATCAACTCCAAGTTCTTTCCTCTATAGTGAGATGGTTTAGCAACTCCTATATCTCAGCAAAGTTTTTGCCATTTTTGTTCTTCCTTTGCTCTTCTCTAAGAAGAAGAGGAGGAAGATAGTTGCGGGCTATGGGTGGGCTTGCAACACAGTTTACATCTTTTGTGTTTTATTAGGCTCTTGGTTGGTCTACAACCCACTTGATCCAAATGAAATTTTTTTTGTTTGCTTATGTTAGTCATTTATCATTCATTTTAGAATATATATTTATTTATCACATAATTAAGACATTAAATATTAATTATTAAGAAATTATATAATATGCTTTTACAATAATTACTAAAGTGACACTTTAATTAGTATCACCATTAAAGAGACAATATTTATAATAATTACTTATAATAATGACATGGATTAGTATTAACAATTAGGACTTGGACAAATAAATACAAGAACTTCTTTCAAACATATAACCAAACTCACAGTGGCAACTCATGATATCTTTGAATTAATTGGCTTGTATATGTTGTAAGGTTTTTAGAGATAATTAATTACACTTAGTCTTCCCTTCAACTATCATCATTTTTTTAAACATCTTCTGAATTTTTTTATTTACCATATAGAACTTCTAAACTAAGAAAAATATATACATATATAGATACCTCAACTATAAAAATAAAAAAATAAAAACTCTCTTAACTAAGAATTTTTTTTAGATCAAAGAGTTTGTGGTAAAAAATTCAGAAGACTGCGGAAGAAAACGGAGATGGTTCAGGAGAGGCTAACTATAATATATTAACAGCTGCTTTCAGTGTCAAACCTTATGCAATTCAAATGTCCCATCAGATTATCCTGTAGACTTTCTTTCTTTCTTTATTTTTTCTTCTTATGGGCCACAGTTGTAGTTGAGCCATTTCGTCAAATGATATATGTGCTCAGATTATTTCTCTACTTTTCTTCTACAAGCAACATGGAGTAGGCTGTCACTGCTCCCCAACTATCTGACAAAGACTTCACTAATCTCTTGATCATCGCCTCTGCAGTATTATTCTTTTTGCTCGTCACACAACCTCGCTACCTAATTTTGATTGGAAGAAGACGCAGGCTGCAGGAATTTCCTGCAGTCGCAAAGGTACTTGCCAATATTTATTGAAGAATTTAACTTTTCACATGGATGAAGAAGATTCTTATATCCGAGGCTGCAAAAGATCCTATTGCTTTGAGATTCCAAAACCTTTTACTTACTTCAATTATTAGGCCTTTTTAGTAAGGTGGAAGCATTATCTTTATCTACTATAGTGTACCAAATGTCAATATTGTTAAAATAATATGAAAGTTATGTTTTACCTCATTCCTATGTAGCATTCTCATAGAAAATCTATAAAATAGCATCTCTATTACCCAATGGATGATGCAAACTCATGACCTTCGTTATTTTTTAATAAAACTTGACCACTAGTATATGATTAGGTAACAACTATTAGTTTTTTAACAATAAAAGATCAAAATCTTTGAGTTTTACACCAATTACACTCCAAATTACTATCATTTTAAAGTTTGGAGGTTGCAAATATTTAAAAGTTTCATAACCTTGGTATAAAAATCACTTTTACTGTTGGTTTTTGGAAATAAAAACTAATTGTTACCCATAAGTTCATAAAGGTAAAAAAGAGATTAAAAGTCCCACATATAATTTCGTAGTGCACATTGAATTTTGTCCGAACTAAGTAAGGGTAAAATATATTTATTTTTCTAACGTATTTTTCAATGATTGCTTTGGTAATATTATCATCTAAAAGAGAGGAGCGGGATTTCTAATATGAGACTAATGGATCTTCTATTTGTGCAGGTACAAAAGAATTTTTTTAGGGTCTCTGAATGTGAAGTGTGTAGTGCGCTAGATACAATTTGGATTGTAGTCAAGCTGGAGCTAGATTGTGTCATTTTGGAGTGCTTCACTAATTATAAGGATTAATGGAAGCACCTACCCACATGGTACACAATGTACAAGGGTACATTTTGACACTTAGAACTTTTACAATACAACAACTAGGGGCGTAAACCAATCAAGCTTGAGCGAGCCAGGTGATACGATTCGGACTTCACCGACGTCGCCTCGAGCATGGGTTCACTTTAAGAGTGTCTTTGTGTCTTATTTTAGTATTTAATTTTCATAAAAATAAGTTTTCTGTAATTCGCGTTCGAACGCGGGTGAAATGAGTTCAAACGCGGTTGTAAACGTGGGTGAAGAGTGTGCATTGTGCGTTCGAACGCCCCGTTCGAACGCACTGTGAATGTCTGCATCGCATTCGCAAATCCAGAGAAGTGGGATACAGGTGCGTTCGATCGCATGTTCGAACGCCTGCATCACGTTTGCAAATCTAGAGATGAGTGAACTTGGTGCATTCGAATGCGGTCGGGTGCGTTCGAACGCGATCGGCAAAAATTGTATTGTTAGAGTTAATTTTGAGTTGTTGGTTAGCCTTTAAAAAGATGTGGGTGGCAATCAGATTGATTATTGAATTGAGAATTGAGTTTTGTGTTGCCTCTTTCATCTTTATCTCTCCCGTTCTCTCAATCCCTAGCGATGCCGCTTCTAACCTCCCTTGATCGGCCAATCACCCTAGTCCCTTAGGGGTGGCCCTCTCCTCCTCCTTCTTCCAATCTATCCAACACTTGTCCTAACCCTTCCATCAACCATAACCCTTCCACCACCACTTTTCACCGGTGCCACCCCATTAACGCCGGTCCACCTTCAACCACCATCACCTAGGATCACATGCCACCATCCACGGATCCAAAACAGACCACCCTGACCTTCGTCCATTAATCGAATGATATCTCGATATCTCCACATTTGATTCACCTGAAATTAGATTTGTTGGAAAGATATTTTCTAGGGCTATAACATATCAAAATTTCACGTTGATCCGACAGCAGCATATTTCGGGATCTTATTTTAAAGTTTCGTGTCAGATCTAGTCCAGATCAAGAAATTGGAAGAGATCGAACCTTAGCCCAAAAGGGGAGATTGTATCAATTTGGTATCAGAGCTCCATAGCCCGAGGCGAGATCGTATCACTAGGCCAAGCTTAGTTTGGCTCGGCTCAATATGCATTTTATTCTGGCTCAAGCTCAGCTCGAGCTTGGGATCAATTGGATAAGGCTCGAGCTTAGCTCGCCAGCTCATGGGATGAATGGTGATGGCCATCGTCAGTGATTGATGTCGCCTTAATGATAAAGATGGGGTTTTGGTGGAGTCTACAGAGGGTCACTGTTTGTGCATCGGTGGTGAAGATGGTGATGGTTGTCATCGGTGAGCGATGGTGAGTGGTGAGTTGGTGACTGGTGGTGATAGGGTTTTGGTGAAGAGTAGAGAGTAGAGAGGCAGTGAAGATGAAGATTGTCTTAGTGGTGAGGATGGAGATGTCAGTGACTAACGTTGAGTGGTGAGTTGGTGAAAGACGGTGAGGCGGTGAAGATGGGGTTTCGATGGAGAGGGAAGTCTAGAGAGAGTCGCATTGGAAAAGGTTTGAAGTAACGCCGCCGTCGATGGGCATTGGGAAGGTTTGTTCTTTATTCATATAGATCATATGAACCATTGGATCTAAGATCCAACAATTCTAAACCATATATATATACATATATATATATATATATATATATATATTACGAGCCTAACTGAGTTGAGCCTGAGCCAGCTCAGGCTCAGGCTCGATAATTCTTTTGAACTTGAAATCTTAACTTTACTTGGCTTATTTAGAGCTCGAGCTGAATGCTTTTTTAATGTAAGAGGTTCAATTTGTAAAGAGACATAAACTGCACAATATTATTTGGCAGGTCGGGGGGGGGATGCCAACGGCCAAATACTCAACTGTAGTAAATTCGTGCATCTAGGCATGCAGTGAATCCACTCCCTGACATATGATTGTCTCGCACGTGCCGCCATCATGTTGCGGGAAAAAGTTAGCACGTGCCACTGCAGGGCCTCCCAAGTCGACACCCCTCGTTGCGTCCCGGTGGTCCAACCGTCGAGCTCGTCTCCGATGTCCCGCGGGTACTCTGCGTAGGCCTCGGAACGCGAGATCCCCGCCGTCGGATGAATACGAGATTGGTGGCGGGTGAGGGTCTAATCTTGTTCCGGAGAGATAGGTTAACAGAGATCCGGGGAGCGGGGGACTCTCTTCCTTTATCTCCGCTGCAACACGTGAAGGGTCGTCAAGAACGGGGCCCGCCGTGGCGAGATAATAAAAGAAATCTCGCGCTTGTTTGAGTCGTATCGTGTTCGCGATATTTTCGCCGGCCGGATCTATTCTGTTGACAGATCGATCGTCGTTTTCCCAGGAAGGAAAAACTACGAAAAAAAAACATCCCCGAAATTGATCCTTTAACCGCCGTGGACTTACTAATGCATGGCCACCTAATGTGACAAAAATATCACATCTATTAAACTCAGATAACGTCTTTTTTATTATTATTAGGACTAAACAGAGGAAACTATTCACATCCATAATTGATCTACTTAACTACCGTGCTGCATTATTTGCACTTCTAGGTGGCAGAGACAAAATTGAAAACCGTTAATCTATCATCCTTCGGATAAAGTTTGGATTTTTAAATAATTGCCACCAAATCTTTTTTTAAATATTATAATTGAGACTGAAATTATTGTGATTTTTTAAAAATATTGTTCTGCTAGTTAACTCTAATTAATTATAAGTAAAACAAAACTTATATGAAAAAATTATTTTGCTCTTATATAAATTATAAAAATAATTTAAAAGTTATCTAATATTGTACCCAATGCCATAGTACTGTGAAAAATATCTTTTTCGATGTGAGAAAAATTGTTGATAAATATTTTACATTCTAAATTTTAATAATAGATGATATTTATTTATAGAAAATTATATTTAACTTTAGTTAGGCCTAAATTTACTTTATTTCTTATAATTTTATTTATGTCACTTTACCTCCTTGTGGTCTAAATTAAAGAGCAACCATTTTTTTAGTCAAATTTCAATAAACTTTTTAATACATATAAAGTAATATCGATCTAATTTTAGATAACAAAGATATAACAAATATATTGAACGATTATATATTTTTATTATATCTTTGTCATCTGAAATTCGATTGGTATTATTTTAAATAGGCGTAGAAAATTTCTACAACTTTATATCTAATTACAATCTCTAAATTCGAACTATCATTGGTCAAATATGATAAAAGATATACCAATTTCAGTTTTAATATAATTAAGCCTAATCATAAGGGGTGAAATATAATATCTCCTTTAGTCATTCACGGACAAGTTAAGTTTAATAATAATATGTTAGGAATACTATGTTAAAACTAACCATAATGAGTGAAAAAGATTTTAGGGACCATTTTGATATTTTTAATAAAACAATGGCAATTATGATATTTTTAATAAATAATGGCAATTATGACATTCGGAAAGTTTCCAGTGGCAATTAATTGAGAAACATTTTATCATTTTAACCCTAAAAGAAAGAAAATCTTATTCAGGTTTCGAGTACATTTCTTAGTCCTTTTTTATATTATGTTTGGATTGGAGAGAAAAGTAAATAAGATAAGAGGAGAGAAAAGAATAGAAGGGAAGGGAAAAAAAGAAAAATAGTTTTCTTGATGTAATTAAAAAAAGAAAAGAGGCAATAATTTTCTCTCGTTTTGTTTGGATGTAATCGAGGAAAGAAAATATAAAAATAGGTTCACTTTTTCCTTATAGGAGAGAATAGAAGAGCTAACAATGTGTTTATTATTATATCTTTTATCTAATATTTAATTATTAAAATAAACTATAACAAGTTATAATATTCATAACATTACTTGTTAAAATAAATAAAAGTAAACTAAAGCAATAATATCTAATATTAGAGTAGGGGCATAATTCGGAATTATTAAAAATATAAAAGAATTTATGTTTTTTTTTCTCCCTTTATGTGTACTATTCGAGAGGAAAAAAAACTAATCATCAAAAGTTTTTTTTTTCTTTTCATTTCTCTCATTTTCGATCCTAAAATCTCAATCCAAATCAGAATATTTTAATTTTTATCTATACTTTTTTTCTCGTCTATGCTCTTCATCCAAATAGTGTGTTTAGCCCAACAAACACCTATCATATTTCTAGGTATTATACTATTATTCTACAAAGGAATTTTTATTTATTCATTTATCTTTCTTTCTCAAGAAGTTGATGCTACCAATGCTTTAGTGTCTTGTTATGTATCAAATAACCTAGAGCATGTGCTATGCACATGTCCTCGGATTGGAAATTGATATCCAACCATCTGGCTCTAAGAATTGATGGATAATTTTATGTTTTAACCCTTCCATTTGCCTCACTTATCTCGTCCGACATCCAAATAGTTTTAACTTTTTGTTTTTGATGTCACGAAGTCACAATGCGTAAATTTTCTGCATATTAATTTTTAAATCCGTTAGGTTTTTAGTGTTGGTAAATGTATATAAAATAATCTAAATATATTTATATATATATATATATATATATGAGCATTTATATAAGTTTTGAAAGTATTTAGATTGAGAATTTTTAAGATCAAGAGGAGACAAATTATTACGTTTGCACCGTATTTGAACACACTCAGATCATGTTCGAACGCAGTCTCAGGCTTTCGCACATACATATAATGTGTTTTAGCCGTTTGAACGCAAACTCAGGCGTTCGCACATAGAGAATGTGTTTTATCCGTTCGAACATGGACTCAAGCGTTCACACATATAGGATGGTGTTTTGGCCATATGAACGTACCACATATGTGTTCACAATGCATTCATATATATAAAAATTATGTTTTGACCGTTCGAACACACCTTGCATACATTTGCACATATAAAGGGGTATATTTGTGCTTCTAAACGCACTTGAGAAAAATAAGTCAGCATGTTTGAACACACCCGGACTGTAGTCAAACACCCCCACGTAACATGATAAGTCTAGACTTTCGTGAGACTTGCTTTGACTTGGATTTGTCCTCATCTTGTTAACCTATATAAAGGTTGGGATATCGTAACCCTAAAAGTGCATTGGTGATTTCTTTTGAAAAGAATTTCTTGGAGTTACAACATTCTTCCACCAACAAAGTTTGTCTCTTCTTCAACGCACCAAGCTTTCATCTTAAGGGTCATCTAGACGAAAGAAAAATCTTGAGGGCTACTGAGATTAGTAAGCAATTACAGGATGGTGAATCGGAGGCTCTAGCGAGTAAGACTGACTTAAACAAAGTCATGGGGATTGACGGGTTGTTTACAAGTTAGTCTTATAACTACTAAAAGTTTACTGATTTGTTTTGATCCGGGTTTGAATCCATAATTTCGTTTCCTTTTTTTATTTAAAATTTTGGTGTCCATCTTTGCTTTGCTGTGATATTTATTCCGCATATTTAATTAAGCAAAGAGTTATAATCATTACCTAAGATTTAGATACATACCCATGGTTACATTTTTCAGAACCAAATGATAGCTGTTATATCAATACAAAACTGTTCCCCACTACATGAGTAATATTGAAGCATGAAATATAATTTCTAGCTTGCAAATAATATTCTCTAGCAAGAATATTCCTCCAAGATGTGTGGAAAATAGAAGGGGGATTAAAAATTCCTGAATTGTTAGAGCAAACTATAATTTACCTTCAACCTTTCTCCACGTTGAAGTTGGATTACGAAAATTTGATATATTCAGCAATTATCCCAGCTGAGCATGATGTTTCTCAAAGCACCATTGAGTGTTCCCTTGCTCTGTTGTGCAGCTCTAGGGTTCCTAGCTGGTATTAGTTTAACTAAATCCAAAGGTGTGTAAATTCCCTCCAAAGGCAATCCCTTTGGGCTGCAGTGATCGAGAATTGTATAGATGGGAGCGTTAGTGTAATTATTTTGTAGTGCTAAATTTGTGGATAAAATCACTTATATTAGGGTTGTGCAATTTAGATTCATATGTATGGCCTAAGACACTGAATAAAAAGAAATCAAGTCCAAAGCGAAAGAAAGCAGACACAAGGTGTTGTATCAAAACCTATTTGAATGGGCAAGGGGGCATTCGAATGCCAACAAGCACCAAAAGGAAACTTAAGTGGTTTCGAACGACACTCAATGACGTTTGAACAAAATACTCAGATTGAACAAAAAGAGTTCAATTTCAGTATCGGATAAAAGTTTTCCTGATTAGATTTCTCTAGTATGAATTGCAAAAGTTACACGCGCTCCATATAAGGGATCTAGAGGCAAATCAAAAATATTGAACACATCTTTGGATCTCTCAATTGAAGTTTCACTTTTCTATCAAGTGTGAGGAATTATTTAGTTTGAGTACTTGTCAAACACTAGATATGTGATGCGATACAACTACGAGAGTCAAGTTAGAGTCAAGTTAGTTAGGTTGGTTCTAATTGAGTCTAGTTAGTTATTTTTTGCTTTTAAATTGAATTAAAAAAGTAGATAATCCGCATATATATACCTAGTAAGTTGAGTTGGATTTGGCTAGCTATGTTTCTACTCCTCTAACTAGAAGTGGTCATTGTTTATTTTGAAGGAGAGGATGGAATGAATATTGATTTAGCTAGTTTTCCCTATCTTGCATTTACTCTTTTAATCATAGCTATTTATTTTTTTAGGAGTAAATCTAATCTAAAAACTTTAACTCTACCTTCAAACTCTAGCCACCATCTACCTTCTTGAGCCACCCACTCATATGACTAACCTCTACCATCTTATGGTATCTACCACCCTCCGACAACTGCTGCAACATAAGTATTCTCGTTTGTATCCAGTTTTGATATTTCTCCACTATTTCATTCATATTTTTTTTCACCCTAACCCCAAATTCATTTCATTCCAAAGATATTAGATTCAAGACTCATGATACTACTACATTGTAAAATTTTCAAAATTTCCTCGTGAACGAAGCAATCTAAATCTAATTCAAAATAGTAGTATTAGAGCCACCGTTCCTCAGTATATGATGAACATGCGATCCTAAGAAAATCTGAGAGAGATCATCGCCATGAAAGACCAAAATCTCATCTCCATCCTTATGGAAGCTTTTTCGGTGCCACCCCTAACTACTGTCGTCGGCAAACCACCCATGTAGGCAAGAGTGTTATTGAATCTATAAAGGCTTTGAAAATCTAACGAAGGAAACAACAAAATCCACTATGGAGAACACCAAATGACTCAACAAGGCACCGCAAACATTGACAGAGGCCATCCTAACTGAGTACTACCGCCCACCACTACTAGATACCGTGGAACCATCGCCCTTTTGGCAAATATTACTAACTCATGAGGAAGGTGGAGAGGACCACCAAACTGTGACAATGGCACCTCCTCCATTCGCGGTGGAGCCCCTGCCACCTCTATAGACCAATTTTGTCATTGTAGTGATGCTGGAGCAGGCCCCAGTGACAACCCCAACGTCGTCTTTCCCGAATGCAATGAAAAATGGCACCTTCAATCCTAGCTCTTCGTCGGTGCCGTTTCAAGAGTTTTTGGCCCAAAACCACCACCGCCAACCTTTTTCTTAGGTCTTTCGCACTTGAGCCATGGCCACTATTCACACCTGCACTAGTTGAAAGATCGTCATCGATAGCCTTCCACGTCATAGCAAACCAGCGAAGGTGGCCTCAAGTCTGACACTTCTACTGGAGGTCGCGACTAGTTACCTTTGCCTGACTTGACGTCCACCTTTGCCTGACTTGATGTCCACCAATCAATAATTGCTGCCACAATCTCCATGGATCGTTAGGTGGCCGAACTTGACGTCCACCTTCGCTATGAGGTACCCTAAGCCATACCTTGTTAGTGTGGATTCCTCGAGCTTCTCCATTGGCTTGGTTCCGCTATAGTAAGGCCCTAGGTACCAACCACAGTCACCAGAGGCCAACAGGATCGTCAAAGCTGTGCCATGGCTGCCACGCAGCAAGTCAAGCATGAGCTCGATAATTTCCTTCCAATGCTACTCATCACTATTCCATCATCATGAGGACCTTCCAATCATTGACTACCACTAGCTAGGTACCCTGCCTAGTCGCCACTAAGGCTAGGATGAATTTTTGCGAACCGGCTCGACCACCTTGTGTGAATCGGTTTGAAACTCATGAGCATGACTTTGGGCTCAAGTAAGAGCCTGAGGATGACTGGTAGAATGACCCGTTTGGCCTACGTCAACTAACTAAGCTAAACCTACATGCAGCCCGAGTACGACATATGCTAAACATGTGAGCTCACGAGAGCGACGTGAACTAGAAGGTCTAGCTCATGTATTAGTTATTTTGAAGACAAGGTATCAGAACCATGGTAGATTGATACAATCCGACCACAGAAGTCGAGTTAATTAGGTTGAGTCTAGCCAGTTATTTTTGCTTACTACTTTTAAATTTGAACTAAAGCTTATAATCTGTGTATGTGTGCCCAGTAGGTCAAGTGGATTTAACCTGCTATGTTTCTACTCCTATAAACAGGAGTGGTCATTGTTTATTTTGGCGGAGAGGATGGAATGAATATAGGTATATTTATTTTTCCTATCTTGCATTTACTATTTTAATCATAACCATTTATTTTCCTATGAGTTAATCTAATCTAGAAACTATAACTCTAGCTCCAAACCTTGGACACCATCTACCTCCACGAGCCACCATAAATGTAGTCAAACTCCATCTCACAATCGTCTGACACCTTTCGACGACCGTCGCAATGTCAATATTCCCATTTCTATTCCATTTTAATCTTTCTTCACTATTTCATTCATATCTTTTTTACCCCAATCTCGTAATCACTTTATTTCGAAGTCATTAGATCTGAGACTCACAAGGCTACGACCCATAAATTTTTTATAATTTTCTTATGAAAGCAATAGTCTAGATCTAATTTGTAACATTATATAGTGAAGCATTTTGCTGAATCATAAGTTGAACATTTTCTATTAATGCATCTACATCAAGTGATTCATGTCAAGAACAAATCAGTCGGAGATAATGTAATTTCATGGAGTAGTTTATCGAAGAAGCAATGTGAACAAGAGATGAACTTTAACACTTAGACATTTGAGTGTTTAGAGGGGTTTGTAAGTAGATCTTATTTTTATGTTTTAATGAAATAAATTGATTAATGTATAATCCGGTTCATAGTTTTTTGTTTCTATTTTTGGTCATAAAGGTTTGTCCACATAGAAAAACTCATGTATCAATTTTTGCATGTTTTCTACTTGGATTTGGCGTTTGACTTTCTATATCTATTTGGACTTTCCTTATTTGATTCTCCCCCACCCTTGAAATTTCATTTAGCATTAGAGCAAGTCATCGTAGGATTAATCATATTACTCTAAAAAATGATCAACGAGGTGCAAACATTTGAGATAGAATGACTTGTTATAGAAAGGGTGTGATCATGTCGGGATTATTTTTGTACTCAATTTGATTTATTGTATGCAATTGTTTGCATATATTTTTAAGCATTAGATATGAATTCTCTAGAGCTTTCAGTGATTATTTGTTTTATTAGAATCATATTATATTAACTGATAATGCAGATAATTGGTATGATTTTGATAATTAAGATGAAAACAAATCTTATTCCAAATAGTACAATCATATTACCTTTATTTCTACCTTGTTATCTACTAACTATTCTTGACGCATTGTTTAAAGAGACATACAAATTGTAAAAGACAAATCTAAAGCTTTTAGAAAATATAAAGAGCTTGAAAGCTAGGAAGGATGATATAAAAAAAATATAAGCCAAGTTGATCAATGAAGTGGAGCAATGTAAAAAAGAAAAAAGAAAAGAAAAAAGAAAAGAAAAAACTCCAAAAGAATGTAAAAAATTTTCTCTCATAATTTAACTATAACAAGTTTTTCTTACTTGATAAATTTTAATTTTTTAGAAATTTATGTGCATGAACAAGTAAAATCTAGGCAAAACCTAGATGAGAGAGTAAGGGAATTCACAACAGATTTAGTGAAGATCAATCAAAAGGAAGGAAATAAGGAGATCAATATCGAAGTGAGACATCTACTTCCTATTCTTGATGATAAAACAATATTCCACGTGGCCGACAAAATTACCAAGAGTTTAGAAGAATGCAAAAAAAAAAAAAAGGCTAGGATATAATGATGAATACTCTATATGTGCACTTTCTTTATAACAACTACTAAGCGTTCAAAAAAATGCAAAATTGAAAGTTGTTTTGAGAGATTTTTCTTCCTTCAACTTAGTACTTAGTATGTCATGTTTGCCTAAAATTGCCCTTGATAAGTTATGATAAAAAGGGAGAATTTGTTTGAGGGGGATAACATTTTTTTGTTGAGTTGCTTAAATGTTTATCACAAGGATTACATACCTGACTTGCTATATTGAGTTTGGATATATGCTTTGTTCATTGATCTCATGAAAATCAGATATATTTTACATTGATCACATGATTACTTGACATAAAGATAGACATAGCATGAAAATCCTTGAATATCATTACTCAGACTTGAGTTTAGATATGCTTGAATATGATTGTTATGTGATATTGCCTTACATGCTATGATACTTGTTTGAATCAACTTGAGGCTTGAATTACATATAACTTGTCAAACAGAATGCTAGGATGCATAGGATGTAAGGAAAATTTTTGACTTGACTATGTTAGTTGACATGTTCACTTATTGCTTCATGACTATATCATTTTCTCATGTCTTTATTATTGATTATATCACTAAGACATGTTTTGATTGCTTACTACCTATTCACGTCATATATTGAGTGGTTATGTGCTACGACCACCTCGAGGTAGATGTGGTTGCAACAAAGGAGCAGCTCTGGACAGATTTGGATTCATAAATTTAAAGATCAATGTTGCTCGATCTAGCCCTTCAAAAGACTTGAAATTCTGATAGATTGTCCCTTTGGAAGTCATGGATCCAATGCAATCAAATTTGGATGAGCAGATCAAGAGATATGTGGATAAACAGACCAAAGGACAAGGGAGGCAAGATGGACGTGTAAGGTTAGGTGAAAGTAAATGTGCCTAACACATCAATTCTAAGGTTAGGTGCACACCACAAGTGACTCGATGGCTACCTAACTTGACTCAACTGGCCAGCTTTAAGAGCTCAGACCCAACTCACCTATCTTGAACCTAAATTGCAATTCAATGAAAGCAAATTAATTAATAAAAATTAAAAGATAAATAGTTAGGGTAGTTGGGCACAACTTGACCCTCTTCTGTTGCCTAGCACAATGTAATTGGGCTCAACTATGTAGTCCATTTTGTAACAAGCCACCACACTTCTATCACCTTGTTCTCAAGGTACAAAGTAGATGGCCACCACCTTGACTCGTTGCTCTGCTTCTTCATCTCCAGGCATTAGGGACTAAGTGTCACCCCCAATTCGAATTACAAATCTTCCAAAAGACATGGTTGGTAATTCAAGTTGGGATAAATATTCAATCCCTAATGTGGTTGCTAATTCAGCTCTACCCATTGTAGGTTCTTTTGTAAGACTCATCGGTTGGTAAAGCTTTCAGTGGGGTATTCATCTAGTGACAGAGTGTCTTTCCCACTTTGAGTCACCAACCTTTAATAGACAAAAGTTGGCAGATCAAGTTGGGAAGGATACTCAGCCGCTAGAACCTCCATTGCTCCTTCATTGCTCTCGTGAGAGGTAAGACCCCTTTATAAAGCCAAGCTAGGCCAACTTCTTGACTAAAGGTAAAAGTTATTTTGAGAGAAGAGATTTTAGGGATACATGTCTTGTATAAAAGTTGCTAGCAGTGTATGCTTTTTTTCTTTTTTATCATTCAAGAGCTCGAAGGCTATATATAAGATATATAGCCCTTTAGATCTTACTAAGTTTTAGCAAATATAGTAAATTGCCTAATCTAGACTTCAAGTCGTGTGTGTCACTGAACTATTTCTTCAAAGTAAACACTATCGGGACCTTCTCTATGATGTCGTGTTGCTAAGTTGCTCCTCTAAGCTAACCGCAACATTGATCCATCAACTGAGTCAAGTCATTGAGCTAAGCTATCAAACCACCAAATAATATTCTCCACAATAATTATTTAGGGTTAGAATCGATTTTATGACTTTATTGATCACATAGAACGTACCTACCCACTTTGTAAAGTTAGTGCGGTGAGACGACCTAACCCCATTAGTGTTAATCCACCACACTTCCTTCATCTTGTCCTCAAGGTGTTCATGGTGGTTTTCAAACCTTTATTTTCTCTCAAACTTTATATCCTCGATCTCTATGTCAATACCCTCTACCACATGGATGGAGTCCCATGGTGGGTTCTTCTTTAGGGCCCATTAGTTCGAGCTATAGTCCACCCTAGCCATGGGTGGCTCTAGCCAAATCATCATTGTATGTGGTTTTATCAAAGTCATAGGTGTTGTCGAATCAAACCAAGCTGTAGCTAAATGAGATGAGTTTTCGGCTAGTGGCTCTTCATCTTAAGGGTTTGCCTTTTGATAAGGTTGTGTCTTGGGCTGCACACTTGAGGGTATTTCCATTTACAATTGGTTCAATGTTCCACCGTCGTAGTGTGTATGTGTAACACCCAGTTCCAATCACGTGCACTCTACAATCCCACGTGACACACGCAGAATGTGCGACAACTTAGTTGCCAACAATCAAATAAATCATATATCAATAGCATAATTTATCCACTAACATCTAAAATATGATTAACTTAATAGGGCCGACATAGACCACAATATATTATCAAGAGCATCTCACTATTACATATATACAATAGTTATATATACATAATAAATCAAGTACAAAGTCACATGTTATAATAACGATAAGGATAAAGACATCACTTTGACAAGTCTAGTATATCGTATAACATAAACTCATCTAGCATATAATACTAACCATACTCTATTTTTCAATCGCTAGCAAGGTCTCTAATGAAGTATCTCACTAAATTTGTTCACTAAGATTTTTGATAATAAAAAATAAAAACGTCATGAGCTAAAGGCTCAATAAATAAACTATATTCTTAACCAAATATATTTCTTATGACGAAATCATGATGTAACTTTACCAAATATAATATGATATATAACAATTATGATTAAGAAATAATAATCTCAACAGTAATGATGCATGATGCATGCCAACCATTCGGTAATCATGTATGTTAGAATTAGACATAATCTGCATATATCTCATTATTACAGTAATCAGTCTCAACTGTGAATATCATCTACAATGTTGGACTATGATATTCAATCATAACTCGATAATTGTTCTTCCATCATGCCACAAGCTCAAAACATACTATCATATCTAAAAGTATCTTTGAAGATAATCATAGTTTACCATATGCTAAGAAATTTTTTAAAAATAATCATATTCTATTATACGCTAAGAGTGTCTTAATAATAATTATACCCTGCTATACGCTAAGGGTATATCAATAATAGTTATATCCTATCATATGCTAAGAGTACAAACATCATCCATCACTATACTTTGTCATATGTTAAAAGTATGTCTAGTACCAATCCGGATCAGATATCATTCTAGCCATTACGTCACACACACACACACACATATATATATTCATAATTTTCTTATACATAATAGATCATATACATGTATTCAATACTGTAATACGTCATGCACATTGGGAATTTAGATAGTAAAGAAGCCAAAATAAATATGATGCAATGTAATCTCCAACCATATGTCCATCACATGTCTACTCATGGTACAAATCAACTAACTAATAAAATATGCACATGATTCATCTCTAATTATTCATAAATCATCTACATACTCATATTTGAGATCAACCTAACAAATAAAAAAATACTTAAATATAATTATCTTTATATAACATCATATACTTATGCTGGAGCCCAAAATAAAATGCATATATATATATATATATCCTAATTTGATGAAAACGTCTAAAGGGTAAGACTACTCATCACAATTGTAAATACTAAACAACCATCACAATTGCTACACTAACAATTAGTCATCGTCAACAAGATCCACGAGGTCTTGAACATGGGGATCGAGATGTGAAATTGTTTAGGTATTATGAAGTTTGTCATTTATCTAACTAAAACTCATTCATGCATTATATGATAGTTTATTAGATTTAAAATTACTCCTTTTATATTTAGTAATAACTAGATCTAATTATGGATATAATTCTAATACTATAATATATATATATATATATATAATTAAAATGCTAGTTATGAAGTAGGATTAAAAGGGTTACTCTTTTTATATAAAAATAGTATAAATATGTAATTATGAAATAAAAGGCTAAATATGTATAATGATAAATAAAAATATAAGTGTAGACAAAAAAAATAATTACAACTAATTTATGATTCTTACTCTTTCTTAATTAATTAGAAACTACATAGTCTTTACTTAATTATATAAAATAATAAATAAATAAGCCTATTATCTAACTCTATACAAAATAGTATAAATAAAATGCTAAAATTACATACTATATATATATATATATGAATATTAGGGTTATTTATAAATCTCATGACTATAGTTAAAGAAGCTATGTAATCTATTATATGTATGTAATACGTATATTTGGGTGCTTATCATATATATATATATATATATCAAAATAATTAACTGCCTAATTAAACTAATTGCATTAACTAACATAAAATACCTAATTAAAAAGAAATAACTCATTGTCAGAGTGCTTGTTTAGCCCAACATTGTTGTAGCCTAGAGAGAACTGAGGAAGGGAAAAAAGGAGAGAAAGAAAGAGAGAGGAAGAAGAAGAGAAAACGGGGAGGGGAACAGCCGCTGGTGGTCACTCAGTAGCTAGCCTTTCGTTGGCTACTCTGTCCTTTTGACGGCCTCGACTTGGATAATGAGAAAGAAAGAGAAGGCTAGAGAGAGAGAGAGAGAGAGAGAGAAAGATGGAGGGAAGCTCACTGGTAGGGAAAAGGGCCAACCACAGAATTTTGTTTTTGAACTTGGGTAATTATATTTTCTTTTCCCCTATAAAATTTTTGACTCAAAATTTACATACCTATAAACAATTCTAAATATTTTGATCGTATCTCATCCTTACTACCACGAACTTAACGTTTTTTAGCATTTTGACAAGTCTGCGCAGCACTCCAAGTTCTTCACAAAATGAAGAAAGCCTCAAACTATAGTCAATATAGAAATAAGAAAGGGAGAAAGTCTTTACTAACACTTAGAGAAAAGCTATATTGATAAAGTCTCACTTTTTTTCATTTACTCAAACTTTTTAGATAAAATATAAATGGTGAGTTCAAATCTTTTATATCGGAAAAAAAAACTTAGCTACTAAGTTACTCTAACAAATATCTTTTCTAAATATCTAGAAGAGAATGGATAAGATCAAAGAGGTGTCATCATTTGTCATTATCGATCTAGTAGTAAATAAGCTTGAGGTCTATCCAGTAGTGGATAAGATCGAGTCTGGCCTAAATACCATAGTATTATTTGAGTTAGGCTTTGCTACTACATTGCTGATACCCTTGGACTACCATGGCACGTTAGTTTCAACTAATATTTCGATGAGGCGTCACATCACGCCCCCAAGATATCTCTTCTACGACATGGTTTCTCTTAAAAAACTTTTACTAAAGGTATAACCTTGGTTCAAATTACTTTATCTCTCTTAGCAAGAATTTTCACAGGCTGCTCGTCATATGATAGATTTTGCTGAAGCTGGACTGATTCATTATGAATGATATGCAAAGGATCGAGTATATATTTTTTTAATACTGGCACAAGAATACATTATGAATTTGTGCTAAGTCTGACAGTAAGGTTCTTTTATAGGCTACAAGCCCTATTGTTCAAGAATCTCATATGGTCTTATATGCCTTAGCTCTTCTTGGCAATCTGAGGGGGGCGATAGAACTAGAGAGAGAGAACTAGAGAGGAAAAGAATTGAGAGAATGAGAGAATGAGAGAAAGAGAGAAAAATAAGAGAGAGAGAGGGAGGGTGAGGGTAGTGGCGTGGCAGCGACGGAGTGGCTGGTGAGCTTGGTCTCACCTCCAAGTGTTGCCACGATGCCGGTGCGGTGGGGGCTCGATGGGGTTGCATAGCACCTCCACTATAGACCCCCCTACATGCAGCAGGTTGGGCACGAGGCCAACCACAGCATGGCCAATCGGGTCATGCCCAACCAAAGAATTTTTTTGAACTTGGGTTATTACAGTATGAGTTCTACCATGGCCGACTCATGGTGAGTAGCAATGGGTCTTCATGGTGTAAGGACTATACCTGGATGGGTGTAACAACAATAGGTAGAGCTGTTGGTGGAGGAACTCATAGTTCCAACCTCCAATAGGATGTGTGTGTAGTCAAACAGTTGAGCAGAATTTCTCGTATCTCCTTTTAACTTTTTTGTATCATCTCCATGTGTCATAGCATCTAGGCTAGCACCTGGTTGGTCGTCGCAAGTCTCCACATGCCAAAGATCGTATATGTGCCATAATGATTTGAGGAAAGGTGGTTTTGATACCAATTGATACAAATCTACTATGAATGTACCGGTGTTTGATTGGTCTCCATGTCAAAACTGGAAATTAAGAGTGATTGAGCTAGGGCAAGAGATAGAATAAGATGTTGGTGGTGGATTTGAGTGTGTGAGTACGCTAAATTGAGGAGAAGAACAAGAGATGTGTTAGTGGTGGTTACATGGTAAAAGATAGCATATTACGAAGGTCTAATAATAAAGTGCGTAGAGGTACTTGTTAATGTTATGAGAGTGAAGTGATGAGGAGGCAGAAGGGGGTTGGCCTCTGGGATGTGGGGGAACAACTAGATGAAGGAGATCTAGAAGTTAGATAAGAGAACTTGGGAAGAAATAGAGTTCTAGAGAGTTGGAAGAAGATAGAGAATAGAGAATAGAGTTTAAAGAAAACACATCCAAAAATACGAAACAAACTCGACATTGAATTTGCTCTTCGTTCTACCGCAAATAGAGTCTGAATCTGGATATATTTTAAATACAAAATTCTAACTATGATTCATAGTTTTTTTTTAAGTGTCTTTGGCTTTACTATCAAGCCTACTAGAAAAAGAAAAGTGCCCCCCAACTATGTCTAGTGGTGGTTATCAAGCGAAGAAAGTGAGTATTTAAGTAAATATTGTAATTTATTTGTAATATAGATTAAATTTTCTTTTTAGAATATTGATTAAAGAGTATTATTTATTTATTTTATTTTAATTATCTTACTATTATCTTTGATTAGTCTCTTACTGTATTAATTAAAGAGTAATTAGAGTGATTTTATTAAAAAAAGAGAATAATTAAGAGATAGATGAAGTAACAACACAAAAGACTAAGAAAATAAGAAGCAAGAAGGAGAAGAAAAAGGTATGTGCCACTTCTCTCTATTTTTAGTTTAAGTATGAAAATATGAAATTCATTGTTTAAATATGAAATTCTGGCTCTAATTCAAAAAAAAAAAAAAAATACAAAATTCATCACTAATTAAAAAAAATTATAAATTAACTATGAAATATAGTCAAAAAAAAAAAGAATGAGAAAAGTGATATAGATACTACCCTAGTCAAAATTTTAGAGACATTTATGATAATGCTACCATACTAATTTGTTGTATAATATATAAATACTATAATTTATTTGCAACATATATTAAGTTTTTTTAGAGGAAATCGAACAATTTGAATTAAGCAATCCTCTCGTTTCGAAACATTGATTATAGAGATGTTGATTATTTAGTTAATTATAATTATCTCATTATTTTTTTAATTAGTTTCGTACTATATTAATTAAATAGCAATTCAATATATTTGTATAAAAAAAAAAGTTACGGGACTAATTGAACATAACAGTGAGATAGTTATGATTAGTTAAACGGTCAGAATTTTATACTTAAACTACAAATTTTATACTTAAACTACGATTCCGCTATAGATAGAGTTAGAATCTATAGAAACTTTGAATATAAAAGTTCTAAATTATGACATCATTGATCTTATCTAATTGATTTCATAATATTTTGACATTAGATAAATATATTCTGAATCTTTTTAAAACCGTGCAAAATTAGAATTTCATAATTAAAGTATAAAATTTATAGTTTGAATACAAATTTTATACTTAAACTACGAAAATTTTAATTCTGCATAGTTTTGAAAAAATATTTAGGAGATAATATTATGAAACCAATTGGATAAAATCTATGACTATGATTTAAAACTTTTGTATTCAAAGATTTTTTAGATTCAAAATTTATCTGTAGTGAAATCCTAGTTTAGATATAAAATGCGTAGTTTAAGTAGACACTGTAATTTATTTGCAACATAAATTAAGTTCTTGTTTTGAAACATTGATTAAAGAGTTTTATTTATTTAAACTATCTATAATTAGTCTCTTATTATATTAATTGAAAAGCAATTAGAGAGATTTATGTAGAAAAAAAAAGAAAGAGATGGATTAAGAAATAGAAAAAGAAAAGAGCAGCAAAGATAAACAAGAAAAAGAAACAACAAAGAAGAAGAAAAAAAGAGACACAATAGTAGCATAAACAAAAGAAGAAAGAACAAGAAGAAGAAGAGGAGGATACGTATCATTTCTCTCTATTCTTACATTATCATATCAGTATTTAATGAGTATTAAATGATAGAAGAGTAAATTTAAAAGAAAATGAGAGAAAATAACTAATCCGCAAAAGAAACCGAAAACGAACGAAGCTAAAATAAAAAAGAATTAAGTGCGTTTTTGATACAGATGACCCGAAGAAAAATGATAATAAGACTAATTTGATTATTTATATCCCTTATCTCAGTTATTACATTTAACTATCATTCTTATCCATATTTTTTATTTAACATGTATCCCAATTTTTCTATCCAAACATCCAAACTTAAAATAGAATAAAAACATCTTTTATGCCAGAATATTCCATTCGAGAGATAAGTCATCCATTTATTCCAATCTGAACTTTTTTTCTTATGGAACTCATAATGAAATCAAACCATATTTACTTTTTCTCTTGATAAGATGCATCCTTTTTTTTCTTTCCAACACGCTTTAATAATATCACGTTTCTCGGTGACACTTTTACTTTGATGGACTGTTGAGCCACGTGATCTTTAGTTTCTGTTTCTTTTTTTCTCATAATTCTTGATTGTGATACAGATTTATCTCATATAAAGGGATCATCTACCAATTAAACCTATCTAATTCTTAAGACATCTGTATATCGGATCCGGGTCAGAAGGCTCATAGGTTAACCTTGATCTCACTACAGACTCTCACTATATTAGGAACATAGGATGGTAGTCCTACTTGGCATTTGTCTCTTTCTTTCTAAAACCACTACTGGGACTGGGATCTTGCGGGCTCGGGCAAGATCTCGCGAAAAACCACGATATCTCGCAAGATCTCGCGAGATTAAACTGGATTGCCTAACCGGCCGCTTGTAATCCTTCCCTTTCTCCTCCGTCACCGACTTCCATGTATAATAAGAAACGGAAGGTGGGTAGGTGTGAGATTTAATTTTAACTAAAAACGAATTTCCTTTTAGTCTGAGTAAGGTTAAAAGGTGGAAAAGAAACGGGCGGAAGGATTAATGCCGGACGCCACGAACGCGGGATTCAAGCGGATTTAATGGTAAGAGTTTAAATTCCGACGCTTTTATAGGGAAGACACCGCTCCGACGAAGTAAACAATAGAGTGCACATTTCCCAAAACAGTGCCCGATAGAAAAGAAATTTACAATTAACCGCAGTGTAGGCAGCGCTGCTTACTAGTTACTAGTGCTTAGTGGTTACTTTATTACTTACTAGTCTCAACTTTACATTTTCACCCTTCTTATTTAAATCGTAGCATAGTTCCTGCGGTACAATTTTGTAGGAAGTTCGCCAAGCTTTATTAAATATACAAGTACTAAGAATAGAGAGAGAGAGAGAGGCTGAGAAGAGAAAGAGAGAAGAGCAGCAGGTAGAGAGAGAGAGAGAGAGAGAGAGAGAGAGAGAGAGAGAGAGAGAGAGAGATGGGGAGAGAGAAGAGCTCCTGCTTCAAGATCCTCCTCTGCGCCGGCGCTGGAGGAGGAGGTGGCACGGAATCGGCGGCCGCCGCTGATGACATTGACCTCGAAGAGGTAATGGTTCATCTTGCTGCCTGCTTCTGAGGGATTATTGTTTTTTCTTGCTATGTTTGTTGTGAAATTTGTTCCGAGTTTGGCGAGTTCTTTGATGGATCTGGTGGAGCGAAGCTGGAAATTCGAAATGTTTGGATCTTTACTTGGTTTGAGCTGTACTCAGATCTGTTACGGTAGGTTTAGAGAGTGTTAATGCAAATGCTGTTGGTGTATTGAAGTGTTTGTTTGCTTGCTTCTCTTTGTTGATGTTATTCTCTTCTCGATTGTGTGTTGGATTTGGAGATAGGTACTAATTCAGTTGATCGGTGTTCTTCTGATCTAGAACAGTGACGCCAAGTGTTCCAAAATTTAGATCGAATTCTCCCTAAAAGTAATTTATGATAAATTTTGATTGGAAAAGTGTGTTCATTCGAATGCATGCTTCTTAATTACATCGACAAATTAAAGAAATGACGTGTGAACCATTTCGACCTCTGCGTTGCGGACTAGTGCCTTTTTATCTACTCTGCTTTAGCCTTAGGCATGTTAGTGTAGACTTAGATCCGGCTGTACTGTTGTTGTACATGCCTCTTCAATCTGCTGGATCAGATGGAGGAGCTCAGTTAGGTTGATACAGGTGAGGTAAAGAAACATTCTACTACTGCTTTTTCTTGGAAATACTGAGAAAGGAAAGAATGTGGGAAACTGGTTTTGAGAATCATCCATGCAGAATGGGACTGCTATTTAAGCTGCTTAAGTGGTTGAAATTTCTATTACCACAAGCTCTCTGGTCTAAGCATAGTACAGATCATCTGGAGACAAACATTATCTGTAGAAAGATTAAGAAGAACCAGTTTTCCATTTCCTTTTTCCAGCCTCTCTTCTTCCTATGTGGAACTACAATATTATATTCTATAGCTTGAATAATTGACCTAGCTTGTATTTCGATTTTTTCCATGCATCAAATGTGATTTACATGCAATATGCATCTACAAGTTGTTGATACATCTGGCAGATTAACTCCTTTTGACTGTTTCAACTATTTTATGACAATTGAATGCTTATATCAATGTCACTTGTTGAAGTAAGTGGTTATTGGTTAGTTTTACCTTTTTAGTGTTCCAATTGGTAGAAAAAGAAAATAAAAGCATAACAGATTAACATCATAATGAGGATTTATTCTTGATGAAGCAACTATTAGTTTCTTATAAAAGTAAAGTAGCATCTCCTGTCTATTATGTTTTTGAATTGACCAGGTCTTGATAACTTCCTAACTGGGTCATTTACTTGTGAACTACATATTCTACAAGCTGTAAGTTTTATAAGGAGAATATTCACAGGAAAATATAACTTAACAAGAAAACTTCTCATTCTCCAACCCTCACTTTCTATGTCTAAATATACACACAAAAACCACACTGACATTCATACCTGAAAGTAGCACACTTTTGATACTTTTGTCAAAAGAGCACTACAATGACTGAGACTCTATTCTTACATGCCATAGACAGCAACTAATTTATTATACAGTCAGTTGTTTATTGGATGACAACTGGTACTATTGTATATACTTCTCAATAATGTTGAATTTACTCTATTGAATATTGATAATCAGTGGTCGGGAAATCTTGCACTATCTTATCAAATGAACTAGGACAAATGTGATGTAGATTAAAATATATGCAGAATTTAATTGTGAATGCCAGATAAGTCTAGCTTTAGATCCTAAACCTTTTTGAATGATGATCTTAGATAGTATTTCTAGGTTTCTAGCCTTTTAATCTACATTATCTTTACGTTTGAGTTTGATAAATTTATTTTTGAAGGTGAACCTTTCCAATTGTCAATCATATCATTGAATCAGAAGCAACTATTTGAAAGAAAAAAAAGTACAGCTCTAGCAGTTTGTTATATAATCCACCTATTGACACTATACCTGGTTGTTTATCTGGTGACATCTATCAGTGGTTTATGCATTTTTCCCATTACTTTTCAGACCAAAGCTATATCAGATAAACACAGGTGGAGTTTTCGGAAGAGATCAACCAGACATCGAGTGTTAAGCAACAGTGTGATCTCAGAACCCCTTCCTGTCAGCTGTAACAAGGAAAATTTAGATCTCACCACCGACAATGTTTGTTCACCCAAGTATTGTTCTGCTCCAGAAAAAGTTCATGAACAAGAGAAGCCCAATGAAACAATATTATTGCCTACCACCGAAGTAAATCAAGAGGAAGCTAATTTGGTTGCAAGTATTGCTCCTCTTGATCAAAATGACATTGAGCGAGCATCTATTTTCATTCAGGCTGGCATTAGGGGATACTTGGTATTTTATACTCAAACTTTAACTATTTTCTTTTTATTTACATTGTTTTCTGTTTAATATCTTATCTAAAAATTATTAGGCTAGGAGAAAGCAACAAAAGCTTGAAAGTGTTGTGAAGATACAAGCTGCTGCACGGGGACATTTGGTACGGAGACAGGCTGTTGAAACATTGTATTGTCTCTATGCAATAATCAAAATGCAAGCACTTGTACGGGCACATCAAGCACATCAATCAGCTGTCAAAAAGTCCGCTGCACTGGAGAAAAATATATTCCAGGTGTGCTTCCAGATATATACATATTGAAAATTGAATTTAACTTGTCATTAAAATTTGGATTCACTTATAATTGCTGACCTTTTATAGCTAAAGGATATTAAGTTCATCGTCGTATACAGTCACTCTAATTATTCTATTTCTCAGCAGAAAATGTCATATGTTTTGAATAACAGGCAGCTTCTTTTATCCTGAGATGGCAATTAAAAAAAAAGGCAATTCCTGTGGGCTACTTAAACATCTCATTCCCTCTGTTTATACCAGATTCTCATCCTCAGCAAGAGTTTTCTGGTTATCTCGGTTGGAGATCTTTACACTTATCCTGTTTCTTTGTCTCCTGGCTTCAAACAATATTAATTCTTGCAGTCCGTCCATTTTACTTGGAGATAAACAAATAAATGATGTTGTTTAAAGATTAACATATTGCTTGCAACAAATTTAATTGACCATTACCCAAGCCATTTGACATGAATGTCCTCACTAGCGAGCTGGTTTGTATTCATATACTTTGCCCTCAATTACTGTATTGTAAAATGCCTTCTTTCTTGTTTCTATTGTTCTATATTTACTATGTTTCTCGTTTGTGTGTTCAGGCAAAAAGAAATTCTTGTGAGGAACCAAATAAAATATGTTCAACTGAGATTCTATTCTTGAATGGATTTGCTAATCAGGTACGACAAATTGATGTCTCACTGTACTATAGATAATGGTTCTTATTCTTCAGTATCCTGCAAACTTACATTATTTTAACTTCTACAAGATCATGGAGTCTATGCCAAAGACAAAAACCATGCACATAAAATGTGATCCTTCAAAATCTGATTCAGTATGGAAATGGTTTGAAAGGTGGACAGCTGTAACTTTGTCCCATCAAGGATATGTTACACAGGGAAAAGTCACTGAATTAGCTGATAACAAAGCAGTTGATGCGGTTCCATGTAGAGATTCCACTTTGCCATCTGATTCAGATTTAGTTTCTTGTGGTTCTGTAGTGCAGACTGACAACGAAGTGATGCCACCGACTTTAGGTACTGATGTGCTGGATTATCACTCTCCATTATATATTCCTGATGATTGCTCTAGTTTCTCAATGAAGGGTGACCAGGAAAGAAAATTTCTCAAGAATGAAGCTGCAGCTACAGTGAAGGAGAACCACTTAAAGACTGAAAAAGCTGCTGACAAAACTTCGGCTTCAGTGGCATCACAACAAATACTAGACACTTTTTCTGATAAATCTGATACTTATACATCCACAGTGGCACCTTGTGAACCACATGAAAATGATGGAAGGAAGTTTGTTTTAAAAAAACCATGTAATCCGGCATTTGCTGCTGCCCAATTGAAATTTGAAGAACTGAGCTCAAGTTCTACTGCTGAGAGGCCTGTGAATTTTGCATATCAAGATAATACAAGCAAGTCTAGGTTATATAGCCTACATTCGCAGGTGGACTCTTCAACAAAGAGTAATAATTGCATGAGCTTGTCAGAGAGCTCAGTGGGTGATGGTCCAAGAGTTCACATTGCTGCTTCAGAATGTGGAACTGAAATTTCTATCTCCTCAACACTTGACTCACCTGACAGATCTGAAAATGAAGGGGGGGAAATTGTCCTCGAAATTGGAGCTTTGGAGAAGCAGAACTTTACTGTTAGTTGTAATGCTCATAATGATACTAATTTTGTAAATATGCATGCTGAAGGAAAGAACTCTTGTGTTCTGGAAGGCCAGCTACGAAAGCTGGAGGAAGGCGATGGATTTGCTAACATGATTACTGCCAATGACCTAGTAGATGTTGAACAACAACCTACTGAAAGTACCACACTTGATATGCAACATCAACTGGAAAAGTCGGTAGACCAGCAAGATAGGTCATCGCCTGAAGGAACTCCAAGAAGCCATATGACAGTCTCAGATTTGCATGGAACACCATCAAGTCAGATCTCTGTAAATGCCAAAATGAAGAAAAGAGATAAAAATGTGCCTACTCAGAGGCAACGATCTCATCCAGCAAGCAAGAGGTCACTATCTAGTCCCAACACTGACTCAGGTGGAAGAAGTAGCGTGGAAAATTTGCCCAAAGATTCAAAGAACACAAAGAGGCATAACTCATCTGGAATGACTAAGACCGATCATGTTGATCATGAGCCTAGAATCAGTAACAGCAATCCCCTGCCGAGTTATATGCAAGCCACAGAATCTGCAAGGGCTAAGGTCCAAGCAAGTATTTCCCCAAAACTAAGTCCAGATGTTCAAGATAGTCAGACAAGGAAAAGACATTCCTTACCAATTGGAGACGGGAAGCAGGGTTCCTCTCCACGTATGCAGAGATCAGCATCTCAGGCAAAGCAAAGTTTGAAAATCAATGGGACTCATTCTCCTCATAATTCTGCTGGTAAATTTTCTTTCTCCATATACTCTAGTTTCATGCTGCAGATGCTATGCTATCATCTTGTGAAAACTCAGGATAGAAATATTTACTTTCATTTGTCATATTCTAGTTATAGGCTGCAGATGCTATGTTGTTATCTTCTGAAACTCCGATAGGATAGAAGTACTTACTTTCAACTTCTTTCTCATGTTGACTTCTTATTACTACTCTGGGGGATCATCTAGAGAGTTTAGTTATTTCATTTGGAGACTAATTCTAGGTTTGTAACATTCACTATAGAAGTAGCTAACTCAGCAACTACTTTAAAAGTTTTTCCTACTAGGAATGATGGTTTTTTATGTCATATTTAGCACTCCATAGTTCACCAATTACTTTAAAAGTTTTTTATGTTATCCTTTAAAAGACCTATGCTTTAATACCATTAAAACTTACCAACTACTCTAAAAGCTTAAATTACCAGAGAACTGTGATTTATATTATTCTAACACTTGGCTGAGATATTTTGCTGAGTCTAAAAGGTGGACTTGATTTAGATGGGTAGAGATTTTATATTTTATATTTAACAAAGATGATAAAGATCTTCAATAGACATATACGATCTTTTAGTGGTATCAAATTGAGAGCATGAAATCAATATAAATGTCACAGTATAGTCATTGATAGAAGGAATCTTGATAAAAGATTGTGTTATGCCAAACATCAGGTATTGAAGTCCATAATGTTCTAAAATATGGTTTCTACCTTCACATGCATCTTACTATTGCTTATGCGGTCCCTTGTCTTCACAACACATAGTTGAGTGTCTAAGCATTCTTCCTCAACATTACCATTAACAAGAGCAATCAAATGTAGATTATTATATACCTATATAATGTATACCCATACACTTCGGATATTAGATATGAAGTTTGCATATTTTATCTATTATCTTGATATCTCACAGTTGGACTTGTTAGATAGGAATATATTCACAACCATGTTTCTATTTTCTTCATTCTTTTATCAGTTTCCCTTCTATTTGTATACATTTTATGTATTAATAAGTTAAAAATATTTGCATATTTTGAAACACATGCACCCACATGGACCTGTCTACCACATATGATTACACACTACCTAGCTATTATCATTGGATGGCCTCCTTTTAGAACTTTGGAACTACATATGGTTGAACATAAATTACATATGTAGTTCATATCAAGGATCTTCATGCAGCCTCATGTACATTCAGGCTGACAATTTTGGACAAGCACTAGAGGCTATGTGGATACTTCTGCCAACCTATAAATGGTTGAAAGCTACATGATATTGGTCATTGCCAAGGCACTTGCACGATTTCATTTAGATGTTGCTCAAAAATTGAGTTTAACACTTTGATGTTGAGTGGTATGCACAACACCTGCAATGGTCGTTGATGTGGTATCAATGATTCTATATATTCAGGATTAGTTATTTTATTTCCTTTTCTTGATTTCCTTCTGGCATAGTTTTCTTCTGGTCAGAGTTTAGTTGTTTTAATTCCTTTTCTCGGAATTTGCCCTTCCCAGTTGGAGTCTAATTGTTTGCTTTCTAGAGATCGACATATTGAGTCTGTAAGTCCTTATGGCCCTAATCCATCAGAGTTAATGTAATTTGCCCTAGTCTTTGGAGGTCGATCCCCTTGAAATGAACATTCTTTTTCTATTATTCTCTATTTTCTACTGTGATTTCTTTGATTAGGACCGTGGTTCTATCATTTAGTATCAGTCGTCGATCTTATGCCATCATTATGACAAGATCAAATGTGGAATGTGATGAAAAAAATCAATCGACAAGAGAAGTTGCTGCAAAAGCAAGGAGGGTATTGAATCGGTTCAAACTGATGTAGATAATATTAGCAAGAATTTTGTTTTGCTTTTCGGTAAGCTATTGCTTTTGTTGAAGGACTGAAACAGATCTACGTCAAATCCGATGGGTTCTGTAGTTGCAGATCTGTTCTTGTTGCAACAAGACAATCTAGAAGATTGTAGGAAAAAGACGATGACAAACCCTAGTCATGAAGACCCTCGTTACTATTCCCTTGATGTCGCTGTGTTAGATCGTGATCACCACCTCTTGTGGATGAATATAGGATTTCCATGTTAGGAAAGAGAAGATCCAACAAGTTGGATTTCACGTGCAGAATGTTATACTCGATTCTATTGAACCCCATCACACATGAAGGTGGAAATCACTTCTATCAACTTAGAATGTGAGGCTATCCAATTGTATGACTGGTTTAAATCAAACTGTAGTATTCCTAACTAGGAAGAGTTCGTAAATGAGTTGATAATTAGGTTTGGACCAAGTGATTATGATAATATCTATGGGGCGCTTGTGAAGATTCAAACAGATTTTGACCATGTTAGAATATTAAAGCCAGTTTGAGCATTTAGCAAACCGAACCAAGATTGTTCAAAACATCAGTTGGTGGGAACATTAGTAGAAGAGCTAAATCTGAAAATTTGTCATGAAGTCAAAATCAGTTGGTGGGAACATTGGTCGGCCTATGCTTGCCGCAATCTCCTTTGTGCGTTTGCAAGAGAAGCAGATGATAGATAAGAGCTGATAGACATCAGAGAACTATTTCCCTAAACCTATTGAGATTTCTTAAGGCAAGTCGACACATGAAAGGGACCAAAATTATTATAACACAGCTGAAGAACTAATTGATCTGGAACGAACAAAGAAAGGTATTTATTGATATTGTGATGAGAAGTGGCATAGGGGACATCGTTGTAAGCAAAAGATATTATTGAGGATCGAACCAATTCGAGACCTTGAGGATGTCACTTGGAGTCTTGTGACTCGATTTCTAGAGTTCATTCCTTCTCAACTGGGCAATGTTGTTACTAAGGGTGGGGGAATGATCCAATACCAATTATTCTATATATTAGGAATTAGTTGTAATATTTCCTTGATTTCCTATTCTCATAGTTTACTTTTCCTAGTCAAAGTCTACTAGACGTGATCAAACAGCTCGGCCCGCCCATGCCCGGCCCGACTCGGCCTGGTTTGGACTGGGATAAGCTCGGCCTGGATTCGGTTTAGGCCTAGCCCGGCCTGAGCCCGAACTACCCATGGGCGGCACAGGCCAGCCCTTTGCTCGCCCGAAAGCCCGTCCGTTTGGCCCGCAACTAGGCCCGTCTATTCTACTACAGTAAGCACACATTTAATTTTTTTAAATTTATTATTATTATTTTTAAATAGAGGAACATAAATATTTTTTTTTTAAAATAAGCTAATAGTAAAAAAAAATTTTAAAATAGCTAAAATGTGGGTTGGGCCGGCCCAACCCAACCAGCTAGCCCGATCTCTCACAGGCCGACGGGCGGTAACGTGCTAGACTATTCTAGCCCGGCCCGGCTCGAATGATTGGTGGGTCGGGCCATGAACAAATACTTAAACCCGGTTGGCCCGAAAAGTTCTGGCCCAGCCCGCCCGATGATCATGTCTAAAGTCTACTTGTTTGAGTTCCTTTTCTCAAATTTTAGCTTTCCTAGTGGACTCTCTATTTGCTTTATAGTGATCTATATATTTAGTCGACCTTATCACTCTAGTATATCAGAGTTAATGTAGTTTGCCGGGCTTTGGAGATTGATCCCTTCAAAGTGATCATCCTTATTCTATTATTATCTATTTTTTTGCTGGGATTTCTTTGATTAGGATTGTAGTCTTATCAACCATGGATGGCCATGCCACGGCACATCCCGTGTCGTAAGAGTTGGAGAGAAAAAGAGAAGAGAGATTAGTGGCACTTCACTCTTCAACCTCGTCGTCCCCCATCGTTCGTTGTCGAAGATGAAGGCGTCGTCGTGCAAATCCGGATCTGCAACTTAACTCTTTTTTCACCCGCTTCAACTCACTCGAGGTCTCCTGACTCCTTGGGCTGGGGTTGGGGCTATGGCATTCCCACGTGGGACATGATGACGAGACGATGCCTTCATCGACGGAACTCTCCAGCATGATGGGCGACGATGGCGGCGAGGTTGGTAGCAACGGAAGCTCGGCAGCTAGTGGATTACCACTAGGAGGGGTGTCGTGTGGCACCCCTCGTGCCATGTGTTGTTATGTCGTTGGCACGCCCTGTGCCGTTTTGCCACGACTATCGTTGTCATCAACACTTGATGCCAACGGAAATAAGTTGGGCATGGAAAACTCAATTTAAGTGCAAAAGATGTAAGAGAGTAGAGGAGAAATTTTTTGAGATGTGGAGACTTTAACAAGTCACATGTCAAAATCCTCTAAGTAGTTCTCAAGAGAGTTTTCACTCTCATTTCTATATGAGCACAATCTTAGCAAGGTTAAGATTTATATTTTCATAGATTTGACATCCAAGGGTGTGATACATGAAGATATAACCAGATTTTTACTAAAACCAGGTTTAAACATGAAATTCTCTGACCTTTCAATCCCTAAAGTATATGAGGAATTTGTAGAGTGATGAAATTGATGAAGAGTTGCAAGGGAAGAGCTTGCATAGCTATTCAGTAGTTCATCCGTTACGAACTTTCTTATATTCTCTTTAATTTTGATAAGTATGAAACATATTAGATCTATTTTTTACAAAATCTGAAACATAAGACAATTTCATGAATCAATGACATTCATCTATGTTTCACCTGCGATTAATTTCTGCAATCTTGGTTTCAAATGTCGGCTAAAATTGGGGGAAATCCTACTATTAATGTAGAAAATCATAAGTACTTTTATGATTTTATCCATTACGACAACATGAGTTTGAAGCTATCAACTCACCATAAGAGATGCCAATTTGGATATATTTGTAATCTAAAGGGCTTGATTCAGTTGCCGATATGATCCAAGTCGAGTCCAAGTAAGAAATTAATTTAAATCCCTAAATGGCAGAAAATTGCAGTTTGCATAGTTTCGAGAGAATATTTATAAGATATTTATATGATGTCCAAATAATATGAAACTAGATGAATTAGATTGATGGCGTCATAATCTACTACTTTCATATTTGGGCTTTCTTTTGATTCATACTTTATCTGTGCTTGAATGAAGTTACAATCTGACGAAGATATGGAGGATAGTTTAGATATGTTTAATTATTTGTTTCTTATTCAGTTTAGAACTCTTTTTTTCAGTTCTCTATAAATAGGGTTTTTTATGGCTTGTACCTTAGGCATGTTTATTGAATAAATTTATTTTACTCAATCTCTTGAACTCTCATATCTCTAGCTTTCTCTTTATCATCTAGAAAGTCCTCTTCCCTTGTCGCCTTCTCCTCTTAGTGGCTTGTATCTTAGGCATGCTTACCGAATGAATTTATCTTCAAGGAGCCGAGCTAGTGCTTTGTATTAAGTGGCTTCAAGGGCTCGACAAGGTATGCTTTGATTTCGGGAAGTTAACCATGGAATTTCAAAGTGGCGACAAGGAAGTGCACTTGGAAGGATATCGTTAGGATTCGAGTGCAGTCTTAGCTCCATTGAATAGCTTTATGTAGCGGCTATTTCATGCAGATGGTAGGTCCCTAGATGAATCAATCCGTCAATATTTTGGCCATTGATCTAGCTTTCCTATTATAGGAGTTCAGTGAGGAGATCGTGCTTGATGTAGGATTGGTTAATGTGCAACCATACTACTATCTGAACATCTAAAAGGAGGAGATCACTAATTTGGTCATTGAAATGATGGCTAGTGGTATTATCCATCAGAGTCGAAATGCATACTCCTCGCTGGTGCTGCTAGTACAAAGGATCGGTATTTTATTTTGGTGATTGAGGAGTTCTTGGATAAGTTATTAGCTGCAGCCTACTTCTCCAAGTTAGATTTAAGGGCATGATACCATCAAATTTTAGTACACCTCATGCATATGCACAAGACGGCGTTTTGCACACACAATGGTGCAGCGACAACCTTTTAAGAACTCATGAATGATATATTCCGGTTCTATTGCATCAGTACATATTTATATTTTTTTATAATAGTTTGGTGTATAGTCCTATGTGGTATAACTACATGAAACATTGCATGGAGGTGCTATTAGTACTCCACCAACACTAGTTATATGTAAAGATGTTTAAGTGCACATATAAGGACAGCGGAGAGTAGATTATTTTAGATATTTCAGCCTAAAAAATTGAGGCAGACCTCGAGAAAATTGCGATCATGGTGAGATGACATCTACTAATGAACCCGAAGGAGCTAACATGGTTTCTTTGGTCTTATGTGCTACTATTGTCGGTTTATAGGACATAGTAAAATTGCTGCCCCATGACATCCTTAGTGAAAAAGAATGAGTTTAGATGGACGAACAAGGCATAGCATGCATTTGAGAAGTAGAAGATTGCTATGACATCTGCTCCTAATTTGGCATTATTTGATTTTTTGACGACATTTGTGGTCGAATGCTATGCTTTTTGGATTGGCATTAGAGTTGTGCTTTACAAGAAGGTCGACTTGTGGCCTACCTCAACAACGCTCTCTTGCATAAATCTCAATAACTATCTACATATGATGGAGAGATATTGGTCATCATTTATGTTGTTACAAAAGTAGCACGCATATCTTATCAATTGCTGCTTCACTGTCCATATTGATAAGCGGAGTTTACATTACTTTTTGGGTTGGAATACTTACATTGGCACAACAGTGATCTAAATCAGGTTGGCCGATCCAGCCGATCTCACCGAGTTTTGGGGTGGGATTGGGATTGGTCGAAACTGAAAACCCTGTTTCTTATTCAAGTTAGGACTTTTTTATTTCATTCTCTATAAATAAGGTCTTTCAGTTTGTATGTTTGGCATGTTTATTACATGAATTTATCTCCCTAGATCTCTCCTTTCTAGCTTTCTTTCTATCATTTATAAAGTCCTCTACTCTTGACGCCCTCTCTTCTTCGTGGCTTTCCTCTTCATCGTGACAGTATTTGTTCTCATCATGTGCAATTCTACCAGAGCCATTATCCACGTTCCGCCATCATCTACATCAATCCTAGTCCTTAATTCATCTACCGTCTACCATATAAAACCCTATATTTGGTGCGCACTGTTTTCAGAAGGATAGCAAGGGGCTTATTTATTGCTAAGGCTGATTTGATTGCAATCCTTAGTTGGATCGTAACAATTCACAGTGGTGATGAACCCCTATTAAATTATGAATATCTGTCTTCAGCATTAACTCTCCCTCTTTAAGTAGAGTCTAGGCTTTTATCCATCCATAGTCATTGCTAAATCTATCCATTCCACTTCCTGAAACTTTGGTAGGCTCCTTCTTTTGATTGATCAAGAACTCAAGCATTACTTATGTTGCCATTCCAAAACCTCGCACAGTTTTGCACATGGAACACTTAAAGGAAAATGAGTCAGGTTCGAACCTGACTTATGCGGTTCAAACCCTGCGCACAGATCTGAAAAGGAACTTAATTTTTCAGAGTCGAACATGAATTTTTCATAGGGGATTCACTTAACAAATCGAGGATGTACCAAACCTACATATAAGGGTCCAAAGGTATTCACAAAGTATTCAATCTATCCAAGGATCCCTCTTTGAAAGTGCTTTTCTACTTCTGCACTTGTCTTGAAGCACTTCGGATGACCTACATACCACTACTCCCAAAGTTTAGAAGAGCAATTTGTAGCTCGGTTGCGAACCTTATGCGGAGGCAATCTAGTTTCAAGGGTGAAATATTTATACATTGGTGTCAGTGTGGCCATATTTTTGCATATATATGTCTGAACAACAGGACTTTGTAGAATGTATACAAATTTGCCTTGAAAAGCATACCAAATAGTTTTAAACAATCAGAAGCACACCAGAGGCTAAAGATTTTAGGATTATCAATAATGTGGGAATGTAGCAATTAAGGTAAGTTTCTTATTCATATTAGAAATATTGTACTTTTATATTTTACTTAAGTTAGCATTTGAATTAGAGACTATTAGTCTAAGTTTGTTATTGCTTTCTTGAAGAAATAAGAATTTTAATTATAAGTATGATATCAATGTTACCAAAGATAGATATTTTGATAAAATTAGTTATTTAAGTATTATTTCATATTAATGATAATTAGAATCTCATGACTAAATTGAATTTCAGACTTTTAGAAAATCTTTGTTTATCATTTTCATTTAAAAAAAACAAAGATATGAAGTTTCCATGACAAAGGCATGTTGTATAAGAATAAAATGTAATTTTTGGTAAAACTAGCTTCTTGAATATTTTTCATGCTTCTTTTGTATGTGAATTACTAAGTAGAGGTGAGATAATGTTCGCGATATGACATCTAGAATAAATTAATATATTTTATACTAGTGAAGGTGAAAACTAGTACCTAAATAAATAAGTCTAGGGAGAAAATACGATGAAGCACTAAATGATTTTAAAAGGTTTATGGAAAAATGTGTTGGATATTTGTGTATGGTGAGTTATCTTTCTCAATGGCTAGAACAAAAAGTACTAGACATACAACTGTGATTCTAGTTTAGATGACTGCTTGGGAAAGTTAATTTGATGATGACTAGTATTGCCCTGTGGCCACGGGTCGAGGACTCCTTATAGGAACAATATGGATATTTATTTGTCTGATAGGCATCCATGGTAGCACTTTGACTGGTGCTGGCTCATTCATTAAATTGATTTGTTCCATTGTGAGATATGTGTATGGTTCCAAGTTCTTTTCATGTCTAGTAGATTTTGAATCACAAGATGAAATGAGGAAATTTGTTTATTTTTATGAAATTGCTTTTACATGCATCTGTGCTTGATGTTACTATGTTATGTACTATTGTTTGCTAATTTTTCTATCAGTTGGCATATTTTTATGTAGAGTGGGATTATCTTATTGAGAGTGTAACTCATTAAAAACCATTACTTTATAGGAATAAATGAGAGATTATATTAGAGAGGACTTTAAGAGACTGGGTATCTTTTTGCTGCATCAGTCTCTGCACAAGGTCTAAACTTTAGAAAGGCTTTTATGCTTCTCCAAGCTATATTATTGGGATTCAAGACCATTTGTGAGGATTGACATGCACACCAATAAAAAGTTAAATACAAATCCATTGCAAAAAGGACGTGTTGGTACTGGCTTAAATTGATTGAGATCGGGTATGGCCGATCTTGATCCATATCGGCCAATCCGGGCCGATCTCCTTCACTATTTCTCTCACTCTTCCACTATTTCTCTCTTTCTCTCTTTCTCTCCTTATCATAGTTATTGCTCCTCTGACATACAAATACAGCTTTGGCAAACTCCGCCGATGCAGATCTAACTCCAACGACTTTGGCTATGTGATTTATTTTATTTTATTTATTTCTCTTATTTTTTAATTGTAGTTTTTTTTTTTCTTTTCATTTCTTCCATTCTATCTCTCTTTCGTTGCAGTAGTTTTAAGTAATTTCATATTTGAGTAATTATTATTTTTCTAAATTTTCTAATTCTAAATACCTACATTTTTTAAATAATATTTTGAATTTTATGCAATTAAAAATAGCTTGATCTTATTCGAGCGACCAATGTGATCGATTTGGTCGACACGGCCAATATATATCATTTTTTTGGGAGGCCTATCTTGTTTCCAATTTTTCGAATCTTGGCTCAAACACACCTGCTGGCCTAGCATAGCCTTGGCACACATTTAGTTAGATGTTTACGTTTTTTTTAAGAGCTTAAAATATGTTTTAATGGTTAAATGAAAGTAATTGATCTTAAACATTGGTGTATCACATCTAATTTTGTGTAGAAATAGGAATGTGAGTTATCATGAAGGCATAAAAATGCCATGAAGTGAAAACTTATGTCATCTAGAAGGTAGATTTACTTCATTATCAAGAAAAAGGAAGTAGATCTCTTTAAATCACATGACAATTAGAATCCAATTTGATGATTTTCGCCAATTCTTTTTTTTTCAGTTTGTTTTCAAATTGAGGCAAAAGTTTAGGAAAACCCTAATTTTGTACTTATGTCTACAATTTTTGACCAATAAATTACAATCTACAGTTGGAATTAACCCTTATAAAGTAGATACACTTGATTTCTAGATCAATTAATTCCAATTTGATAATTTTATGTTTATTGGTGAAGTTTCAATCAAATAATGTATATTTGGTTAAGATGAACATCTATGTAGCAGATAATACTTAATATTACAACAATTAAGCTCCAATTTATGTTTCATCTGAATTTTCTTTTAATTTTTCTTTATTAAGCTCGATATGTAGTGGCATGTGGGAATATCTTTGGCACGCCATAGTGCGACGTGCTGAAATTCCATTGGAAAGATACATGCTAGTCGGCAGGCCCCATGCCAACTGGCATTGGTAATCATTGACCACCACTATCCTAAAATTGGGGTGTGACATGATCGCCTTACATAAGCTTCATCCACATACACACACCCACACAATTATATATATCATTTGGCTGAAATGTGTAGATCACGCTAGCCTTGCTAGTATGCAACCACTTAATGTGCTGATGACCCATAGCCCACATGCCCTTGTTTCACCCCACTTCAGTCTAATTCTGATTGGAGTTATAGCTCCTATAACTAAAAACTTAGAAATAATTCATAAATATTTGAAATCATCGAATCATTTTGTCAGAAGTTGGAAATAATGTGTAAACATTAGAAATAATCCAACGATAGTTAAGTTCCATACTCTCTGAATAGTATGGACTGGCTACACCTGTTGTGCACTTGTTCTGCTGACCCATAGCTGGCATAACATTGTTCCATCCCACCTCAGTCTAATCTGTGTTGTAGTTAAGTTCCCAGAACTAAAGAATGACAGAGAATATGTAAACATTAGAAATAAATCAAATAATTGAGTAAATGTGTGAGAATTAGAAATGATTGTAAAAGTTAGAAATAATCAAATAGTTGTAGTTAAGTTCCATAGGAAATAAGCAACTTAAGCACTTGTATCATTGAGTTGCTGTCTTTGGTGATCTAGACTGATGGTTTCCACATTTTCAAGTATCCGCCTATAAGCCCGATATACCTGTTCAAGTGAAAGTTCAAGTGATGGGCATGGATACTTTTGGACCTATGATTGCTAGCTGACCTAGTTTTTAAAATACTGATGCTTGTACAATCTAACCTCTTGCAGAATGTGTTGCAGATTATGGTTAATGGTTTATACTTAGGATAGTAATACACCCCATCGGTACAATGTATAAGATGGGTCCTGCCTCCAAGGTGCTATGAGCAGAACTGCAGGCGTGCTTGCATTCTGGATTCACATTTATGGATCGAACACTGAACTGATCACTCTGATCTGAACCAGTCTTGTTTTTCTGTTCATTTAGCATACAATTCTCTTTCTTGGGTAAATCTTCTGCTTATATAAAGTGTAACAATTTGGAGTCTTCTTTTTATTTCCTGAATCATTTTAATTTAACTGGGCCATACCTGCAAAGTCCTATGCTCAATAAAAAAGAACAGCTTCTATATTGATATGGAACACATGAAGAGAAAAGTGTCATAGACTAATGGCGTTTGCAAAACTAGTGGATCGACAGTCAAAAGATTTCTTTTTTTATCCCGTCCACATTGTTTCGGTGAAAATTTTCAGCTACAAAGTTATATGCATATGATTCTGTAAATTTTTTTATCCCCATCTTATTTCCTTGTATTCTTACATTTCCAGAGAGAAGATGGCAGAGATGACGAAGCATACTTGGCAGCACAACATCTGAAATCTCCTTTAATATAATGTGATGCTAGGCTCTTGGGAGGTTACTATGACCATATTTTCATGCATTTTTATCTATTTCTTATTAGAGTCTTGACTTTGTGGTATTCAAGAGGAGAGAAGCAGCTTGTGATTATTAACTTGTAATTTAGATTACTATTTCCTTGAGGATTTTGTTATATATGCTTGTATGTGTGTTATATATGTTATTGGGTTCTAAAAGAAGGCATGTTAGAAGACAAATTTGATTGATAATCTTGGACCATTTTGAAAGTTTTGTGATTCTGTTTTAATAAATGATGGTTGCCTGTATATCACTTGAGTTGTTTTTATCAGATTTCTTCTCTCCCAATTCTTCAGTAGTGATCTCTTAAGTTTGAGTCTGCTACTATTTGTAATCTCTTTCATCTTGGCTTACTTTTCTTAGTCAAATGGGTATAAAATACTCTCTTCTTCGACATAATTACTTACATAATCAAACAATAATAAAATTACATGATTACCTAAGTAACTAATTTATTATGTAGTCCTTGATATCTTGTCTCAAGAAAGTGGTAACTTATTGCTGCTGGTAAAGCCATAAATAACCCTTGGCCCTCTGGAATAGGCTTATTTTAAAATAAGCCTTTTTTAATTTTGGTATAGTAACTAAAAAATTTAATAAAGTATAGTAATTTATCATTTCTCTTCTCTTATTCCATACAGTTTTAAAATATAATTTGATAATAACCTATCATTATTATTTTGTCCCTAGAATAGAAAACACTTAATTACACAGTGTTTTGAAAATTGGTTTTGACGATCACCATGGCGAGGCGGTGCTCTGACTGCCCTGCTATGTGGGTTGGCGTCGGCATGGGGCGGCCCGCCGCCATCGCGGGTCGCCTAGCAGTAAGAAGCGCTAGGTGGGCCGGGCGGCTCGATAAGGTGGGCTAACGCTTTGGCCCGCTAGCTAATGAAGCAGGTTGGAAGCAAATCGAATGTAGATCAGGTTTAATAACTAACCACTAGCCCACTCTATATAAAAGAAAACCAAACCCTCTCTCATCTCTCTCTTTCTCAATCGCTCCTCTCTCATGTGGTGGCTAGCGAAGGTGTCCTGCGGCGGCGGCAAGCAAAGGCTCGGAGGTGTCGAGCGGCGGTGGCAAGCAAAGGCTCGAAGGCGCCAAGCTGTGGTGGCAAGCGTAGGCGTCGAATGGCGATGGTAAACTATGGTGGGAACTGGTGGGAAACCAGCAAACCGTGGATTGCCTCGTCTTCTCTTCCTCTTCTTTTTCTGTTTCTTTTCTTTCTCTTTGACATTGGAAATCACCAAACTCTCTTTCTTTGTGCTTTAACCGATGGAAAAGAGGGAAAGAGCTTTGACCGGTGGGAAATAGGCCATCCTGCTGACATTGGAAACCACCTGCATCACCAGCATTGGAACTACCAACTATAAATGCATTTCAAACCACCAACTATTAATATTATTTCGGATTGTGATAATTTACTATTAAGAAGTTAATATAATATTTATACATATTGAATTATAAATTTGTAATTTTATGGTTGTGAATTGCACTATTAAAACTTTTATAAATGATATATATAATTATTTTTTATTTTTATATATTAAAATTGCTAGACTGTCTTGTCATCCATCTTTTATTTAGGCGCAAGTGGTGGGGTGACTGTCTACCACTCGTTTCTATTGTTCATACATATCACTTCAGTTATAATTGAGATTTTTCTCTCTTCTTTTATTAAATATTGATTATCTCTGCTATAATTTAAATTTTTTTTCTCCTCTCTTATTCTAAATATTAATTATCTCAACCTATAGTTGAGATCTATCTTTCTCGACCCGTAAATTCTACAAAACTGAAAGAAAAATATTAAGCCTATACTCTCTTCTCACAACAAGGGTTGCTTAAAAGCCCATAATTTTCACGCAGTGCTTGGTTATTTTATATAAAGTAGCGTGTTATTTCTTCAGAGTATGGGCGTATAATCCTACATTACCCCGTAATATATGATTGTTTCCTCGTAGTGCATAATTATTTTACATAGAGTTGGAGGTTATTTTTCCGCAATACATCTGCATTACCTCGTAGTGCCTTATTATTTTCTCTTAGTACATAATTATTTTACATAAAGTGCAGAGTTTTTTTTCTCGTAGTGCGGATTCATAACCCCGCATTAGTTTCTTTTTATTTTCTTATAGTGCATGAGTATTTTACATAGAGTGAAGAGTTATTTTCCCATATGGGTTTATAACCCTACATTATCTTGCAATGCATAGTTATATTCTCATAGTAGGGTATATAAAGTATTTTAAGTCCATAATTAAACTATAATTTAGATAAATATATATTATTACTACTTCTATACATCCAATCAAGGGTATTTTTGATATTTGATACAAAACATCACTAATTTCGAATACAAATTTATTATTCTTTAATACCTTAATATAAATCTTACATAATATCAAATATAATTATTACTCCTTATATTATTATTGAATTAAATATTATAATAGTTTATACTAGTATTAGCTCTATTTTTTTCTATTAAATTTTAGAATTTTAATGCCTATTCTAACCTTATTTTACAAGTGAACACAACTTTAGGGTGGTTTTGATTACTAGAAAGTGAAGCTCAAATCACTGTTAGAGTGCATTTGATTGGTAAAAAATGAAGTTCAACGTAACAGTATTTTAAATTCTCTTTCAATAAAAAAAAAAGTGAAGCTATTTTGGTAAGTTAAAAAGGTAATTTATTTATTTATTTATTGAAACCAAATATTATAAGTAGAAAAGTTCTTGTAAGTGATTTTATTTTCACTCTTTATAGCAATCAAACACATAAATGAGTAAACAAACTTCCAAGATATATTAAATGTTTTTTTTCTTTTGAGAGAAAGAGAGAGAGAGAGAGAGAGAGAGAGAGTGAAGTGAGAACTTATTAAATGATATCCAAATTAAATCAATACTGCTGGGATCGAACTGGATAGACATATACCATCAGTTCATTTCATTATTTGAGTACTATCCCATTGGTTAGATTGTTCAACAAAATTAGCATATCTAAAAGAAGCGTGGTTTAGAATTATTCTACCCTGTGGGATGCTTTAGAAAGAAATAAATATTGAATTTTTCTCTCCAACTAGTTTTTTTTTTTAATCTTTTTCTTTTCTCAAGCAAAATTAAAATCTTGGGAGATTTTTAATCTTTCAAATTCTACAGAGTTTCTTCTTCTTTTTCTTACTTTTTGTATTTAACTTATAAATTCATATTTTTATGGAAAATTTGTACTAAAAACACAGTTGCTTTTCCATTTTGTTAATTAGACCCTTTTTTTGTTTTCTTTGCGGATGAGATATTTTCTCTTTTTTTTTTTCTCTTTTAAGTTTGTCATGTTGTTATTTAGTGCTCATTAAATGTTGATGGGATAATGCATGAATAGAGAGAAGTGACCCGTACTCTTTCTTTTTTTTTCTTCTTCTTATCTATTGTTGATTATTAAATTAACTATAAAATTTGTAACTTAACTAAATTCGTAAATAATTTATAGTTTTATTACAAAAAGTTGTAAATTAATTATGAATTATAGTTAAAAAAAAAAGGAGAATGAGAAGAGTGAGATAGATACTATTCTATTTAAACTTTTAGTGATATTTATAATACTAATATTTTGCTAATTTGCAGTATTCATAACTAGATACTATAACTTATTTGTAATATAGATTAAATTCGTTTTAGAGGAAAACTAAACAATTGAATTAAGCAATTTTCTATTTTTGAAAGATTGATTATAAAGCTTTTTGCTACTTAAGTAATTCTAATTATCTCGCAACTAAAAAGCGATTAGACAAACTTATATAGAAGAAAAAGAATAATTAAAGGTAGAAGAAGAAGAACGCAACAACTAAAAGAAGAAGAAGAAGAAGAAGAAGAAGAAGAAGAGAAGCAACTAGAGAAGAAGGAGAAGAAAAAGAAGCAACAACTAAAAAAGAATAAGAAGACGAAAAAGAAGAAGCAACAACTAGATAAGAAGAAGAAGAAGAAGAAGAAGAAGAATTACCGGCATAAGAATAAGAGAGAAAAAAAGTATGGGTCACTTGTTTCTTTGTTAGAGTGTCCATTGTCATTTAATGACACTTTAAATCGACATAAGAGCAAACTTGGAAGGAAAAATAGAAAATATTTAATCTATAAAGAAAACCAAAAATAAGCCTAAGTGAGAAAATTTAAAACCAACTTCATATTTTATGCAAATTTTCCTATTTTTATTAAATTAATGAGATATTCCATCTTTCTCAAAAAATAAAAAATAAATGAAAAGAAAAGCCTCATAGAAATCTTTGATATAAAAAATAGGCAACTAAATGTTATTGGATATTTTTACTTGGTTCGATTACTGATACACCGTGCCTAGTTAAAAACCATTCTTGTAACCCAAATGATTCCTTCTGTGTGTATTGTTAGCATTTGAATTCATTTCATTGTCTAGTGCGATATCCCATTCAAATGAGTAGAACTCAGTATTTTGATTCTTCAATCCAAAAGACACGTTTTGTTCTTTATCATGTATGCCCCCAATATTAGTATGCTAAAAGAGACCAATGCATCTATAATCATTCTTACATCTAATACTTTCTCCTCCCTCGGTCCTTGTTGCATTTTTCTTGAGCTAGATTTTTCGACCATATCTATCTTAAGTTTTCTTCTTCAAATGCAATTATGAATGCGATAATGGATGAGCAACATTGGGCATTCTACTTGCTAAATGGGAAAAAAATATTGGATGGATGCTTATTTGAATTGTAAAGCTATGAGAAACATGAAATTACAGAAATTAATATAATAACATGTAATTTTGGAGAGGCAACGATTGATTAACTTTGCAGAAGAATATTGTAGTAGGGAGGATGGAGGAATGGATAAAGTAAAATGGAGATTTGAGAAAAAAGAGATCTTCACTGTGAAGTTCTTGTATAGGTTCCTAAACAATGAAAGTGTGATATCGAAAAGTTTGCCAAAAATCTAGCACATGAAGATTCCTCTAAAAAGTTAAGAGTCATCTTTTTAGTTAGTGTGTAGCAATAGACTACTAAAGTGATAATCTATTAAAAAAAGGTTGGACTGGGGTCTCTACTTGTGTTTTCTACTCAAGAGATGAGTTGGTAGATCATTTATTTTTGAGAAGCTAATATGGTAGGGGCAAATGAAAATAGCTGTGGGGATTCATAACCGTATAAAACATATGAATGATTGATTCAGGATAAATAATTTGAACTTAGAAAAAAAAAGTGGTGGTTTATTTGGCTGTGTGTTTTAATGTGGAGTATTTAGCTGAAAAGAAATAATATGATCTTTCACAATTGTGCTAAATCAATTCATGCATTTTGTGCAAAAGGTGATCTCCTTGTTCCTTTGCTGGGCAAGGATCTAGGGAGAAGAATATACGAAACGAGCTCGTCGACTGACGCAAGACTTCTCATTAGAGGACTCTAATGTGATTAATCTAGACAAAGAAAGAAGCAACACTGCTGGACATTACTTCTTTTATTTCGTCTATGGCTCTACCTTTATTGTTGTCTTGGTGGATCAATTGAAAGTGTGATGGGGTGATGTTAGATGTTTTGTTTTTGATGGTTGTGGGTATGTTGATCGGGTATTCTTTTTAGTGGATGTTGGGAGGATATTTTGTATTGTGATCCATATGCTGGGATAGGTTTTAATTGTTTTGAACTTGTGGTGAATTTTTTAGTGGAAGATTACCACTAATTAAATTTCAATAGAAACAGGGTTACGACCTATTTTGTCAAATATATATATATATATATATATATATATATATATATATATATATATATTCTAAAAAAATAATAACATATAAGAAAAGTACATATGAATAACTTTAAAAATAACAAAAAATACTTTATTATATATTTCCCTTAGCCTGATAATATTATAAATATGTATTTCAATAGTATTATATTAGGGGTGAAAATGGGTTCCTTATCCGGTCCAAAGTGTCATATCCGAGATTTCTCGAACATGGGTTAGGGAATAACATCTAAATCAATATCTTGCATATCATTTAGTTTAAAATATTGATATCAAAACTTTTATATTTTATTTGAATTTCTAATCTAGTTTTCACATATATTTACTATTTTCTATATATAATGATAAGTTTTTATACATTTAGAAAATGAATATGAATATATTTGATACCCAATTTGTACATAGTGGATATGATAATAAAATTCTCTATATGTATTCGAAGAAAAATATGTAATCTAATTATGATTAAAATTATAGTGCACACTATAAAGTAAAGGAAAACACTTAAGCAAAGAGATTACTAGATATACCAATTTGAAACATAAATTCAAGTAGTTCTCCTTAACCAATAACTACAAATCTTTATACAAAATTAGAAAGAAATGTCCTAAGCGAGCCTAATTCTAGTGTAGGTCGCCCAGGAGGCACAGGAAGCTAAAACCCATGACTTATTAATGGGGATTTACTTATGTGTAAGCACTGTATTGAAAAGAGAAAAAGGAGGTCGCATCGGTCGCCTTATAATGTGAATTGGGTCAGATCAGGTCGCATTATGAGGACATTGGGCTTGATGGATTGAATAACTATTTTTAATTATTTCATGATGTAAACATTTAATACAAGTCTAGTTTAGTCATATGAATCATAAATTTTCATAATATTTTTAGTCCAAATTGGTCCAAATCTAGATCATAACACCTCACCGCTTTACTTGGTGCTTGTACAAGGCGGTCTATTGCGCAACAAGATAAAGCAGGCTGGCACTTCGACTTGCCAACCCACCTTATCAGGTTAGATAAAAACTTATGATTATATAAAACGGGTTAGATTACCCATTAAAAATAACTAACCCATGAACCATTATATAAAAACTCTCCCCTCTCTCTCCCTGCTCCCCACTCTCCTGTTCTCCTTTCACGCTTATAGTAAAACCTTAAATCCCTAACTCCTCTTCGATCGTCCTCTCCGGCTCTCCTTTCCGGGGCTTGTGGTAGTGTGCAACAACGGCGACAAAGCCCCTGCCCCCCTGCCCACGTGCAGCCCCTTCCCCTTTCCCTCTCCGGCACGCGATGAGGCGCAACAGAAAATCGGCCGAATCCAAATCTAATCTAGATTTGGATCTTTGCCCTATAAATTTAAACCCTAATTCTCTCTCTCTCCTCAACCCCCAGCCTCTTTTTCCCTTTCCTTCTTCTTCTTCTCCTTCATTTCCTTCTTCCTTACCGTCGGAATCACGACGTGGGTTTGGCCCGTCGGAGCATCGCCGGAGTAAATAGGGATCATCACTCCTCCCCGGTGAGCCCTCTCTCATCCCTCTAGTTTAATTTCAATTTAATGAAGTAAATTAGAAATACCTAATTCGTGGGATTTCGATTTCGTCGGCAAATCAGGCCGACCGGCGGCTTTGGGTCGTTGCCGCTCCATCTTTGGAAGCGTCTTGCCGTTAGCCTCGTGCCGTGGGCGTCACCTTTGGAGCCCTTGTGGCTTCGGTCGCCGTCGGCTATAAAGACGATCATCGTGCGCGGGTTCTCCTCCACCTCGTGAGGACAAAGAAGTCGCGCGAGAGAGAGTAGAGAGGCTTAAGGGTGGTCGTGAATCACTCTCTCCCTCGATTCTTCTCTTCCTCGCGTTGGTCGCGAGAGAAAAGAAAAGGGATTTGGTTGGGCTCGGGTTTAACCCGAGCCAACCCCTTTTTCTTCCAAGTTCGGGTTCGGGTTTGGATTTCGGATCCAAGGACCTGACCCCGAACCAATTAAATTGGATGGGTTGCGGGTTAGCCCGTATCCCAATCCATTATTTTGGCTGGGCCTTGGCCTAGCCCGATTAGTTCTATTTTTTAGAATGGGCCGAGCCAGCGCCCAATCCAATGGGTAATTAAACCCATTTTAGTTCTTTTTAGTTTTTTTTTTAATTTTTAGAAATATTGATATTATTCAAATTGAAATTTTGAATTATTATTTATTATTAAAGGTGGTGATTTTTAGTACGTGAGCTAGAGATTTGAGATTTCGGTTGTCTTGCGTAGACTCAGGTGAGTGGGTTCACTCACATATTTATTTTTATTATATTTCATACCTTTGTCTGACCATGTAAATTTTTTATGTGCAAATTATTTATTTCATCCTTACGTGCAAAAATTTAATTGTTATATTTTCTGTGTGCATTTAATCATTATATTCAGTGCATCACCATGTTTTGTGCAAATATTAAATTTAGTGAAAAGAAAAAAATGAGACTAGTATTGGTACGATTTAGAGAACAGTTCTGGTATAAATCGCTTGAGATTTTTCATGGTGACTCAAGTCTATCTAGAAGTCTAGGGGAAAGTCCTAAATCAGATCACTACGGTGACTTTCTTAGGTGACTCTAGCGGGGTTAGGAAACAATCCTAGGATGAATGAGAAATTTTCTAGGTGACTCTAACTTCTCTCAACGGTTAGAGGAAAAGACGGTGTGTTGATCACATGGTGATACCATCTGATGACCCTAACTGGATTTGCTATGAAGAAAAGTCTCGAGCGTTATCTCGAGGTGACTTCTAGTTGATATGGATCTATAGGGTACAGATCCATTGAGACATATGACAGTATAAATATTGGAAAGATGTTAATATGTTGAAACCGTGCAAGGTTACAAGTCGTGACTCTCTATTGTTATCATTGTCATTATTTAAAAAACATGCATATTGCAAATTATTATGTATATTGTTGATTTTTAGTTCTAAATTTTATTTTATTCAACATTAATGAAATTTAGAATTTATTTGGTTTTTGAGTGGATTCCACTCACTGAGCTATAGTTGTTGGCTCATGAATTCTTTTATATCTATCTCAGGTAATAGTCAGCGAGGCAATTGAGCGAGATGTACCTGGACTCCACCTCCACTTAGGATCTACCTATTTACTTTTTCGCTATTTTGGATTTTATGCTTTAGATTAGAAATTAAATTTGTTTCGTTTAGAGACTCAAAAATAATGACATTGTTTCATAATTATTACAATTAGTTTAAATTTAATAAATCAGATCTTCTTCATTTATTTATTTATTTTTGCCATCGTACACGTAGAAAGTATTAATAGGCTTCATCTATCTCAAGCATATTGAGATGCATGGCCGATCATGATTCCTATTTTGGGTCATGACACATCTTGTTTAGTAACCAATTGATAAGTACTTGGAATATTAGAAGAGGGATCCAATCAGCCAACAACTATAATTTAGTAAGTGGAATCCACTCAAAAAGCCAAATAAATTTGAATCCAATAATATAAAATGATAATTTCACTAAGCATGCTCATTGTAACAATAATAATAATGTGCACAAGTAATAATAGAGAAAGTTATATCTCATAACATGCTTAGTTCCAACATATTGAATTTTTCTCAATAATAATAATTTTATTTATGTCAATTGGGTCAATGCCCTACGAATCCATGTTAACTAAAAGTTACCTTAAGATAGTGCTTAGATATTTTTTTGATAGTTGATCCAGTTAGGGTCATTAGAATGTGTCATTATATGATAAACACACTTTGTCTTTTTTTCCTAATAGTCACTAGGAGGTGTCATTATGTGATAAACGCACTCTGTCTCTTCTACTAACCATTAAATTAGAGTCACCTCAAGAAGTATTTTGATCTAACCTAAGACTATTCCCTGACATCGCTAGAGTCATCTAAGATAACCACTATAGTGATCTAAATAAGACTCTCTGTGGACTTCCAAGTAAATTTGAATCACTATAGAAAGTTGCAAGTGATCTATGCCGAGACTATTCATAATCACTAAAATTGTTATTTTGCACAAAGTATAACAATGCACTAAGTCATATGTTTTGCACACAAAAATAGGATATTTAATTTGCATACTGAAAAATATGTCATCAAGTAAAAAGTATGAAATGCAAGATGGATAAAAATGTGAGTGAACCCACTCACTTGAGTCTAGGTGAAATGACTAAAACCTCTAGTCCATGTACTAACAATCATCACTTTTAATAATAAATAAATAAGATAATTTTAATTTAACTAATATCATGATTCTAAAATTGAAAACTAATTAGACTATTCAATTGGGCTAAATCAAACTCAAAAGGTTAGGATGGGCTGTAGCTAGACTGCATTGTAGCCCATACTTCTCTACTAGATGGCTAGGCTCAAGCCCAAACAAAGGCTGAGTCGGATCAGTCTTGGATCTGAAATCCAAATCTAACTTGAACCTGAAAGCTAATATGATTAGGTTCTGCCAAAACCCGACACTGGTAGGGATCAAAAGATCCCAACCAAGCCATTCTCTCTCACAAAGGAGAGGAAGGGAGAAAATGTGTCAGCTAATTGCTAGCGACAACACTGCTGGTGGACCACGTCCAAGATATCCATGCCATATCTACGATCTCGCATACTCCTATGAGACATCCGCGACGAGCGATCAACACCAATGTTTAGCACTTCATGGCCTACGGCCATGGAGCTCACATTTACAACCACCTGAACCATGAGGACTCAATGGGAGAGCAACTATGGCACAAGGCTAATGAAGTGAAGCTCTAGGACACGAGTGGTAGTGGCTTGAAGTAGTCGGTCAACCCAATTCACCGATGTATTCACCGATGACGCTGCATCACCTAAACTTAGGTTTTTCTCTTATAACCTATTAAACTTTAAATTAAATATGAAGGATGGAAGAGGACTGACTGGTGAGTCGTAGAGTGGTCTCCGATTGCTCCAGTAGTGCTTCGATAGTTCGATCCCATTGTGGGTGCCATCTAACTTATAAGATAGGTTTTGAATTTTTATTTCACATCTGACATGGATTCGGAGTGGCCGAAAATCTCCTGGCCACTCCTCTCATCATGTAGCAGTGAAGGAGAGGGAAGAGGGTGCACGTGCCCCTCTTTGTTTTTAAGTTCTTACATAATCTATTAGTTCTTAACTTCTTATTACTTAATTTCTTATTACTTAATATATCATATTAGGCAATTAGAAAAATTATAAATTCATTAAATTAATTATTTGTTGAAGATATTAATTAAAGTAAATTAGTAATTATCAACTAATTAGTTTAATTATTTTAATTTGTATATCACTTAGTCTGTTAATTTATTAATCAGTAATCACTTAATCTATTAAATGTTGATCACTAATCTATTGTTCTGTCGATGGTTAATTACTTAATTTTCTCTATTTTTGTTGCATGTTTTTTTAAGAAAAATAGGTTACTATTAATCACTTAATTTGTTTTTTTAATAATGAGTTAACTTTTAGTGTTAATCTATTTCTGTTGAATTAGTTAATTAGGTATTAGAGTGCTAATATGATTTACTAAATTAATCGGAGGAAGTAATATATAATTAGTTAACTTTTTAATTACTGTTTTTAAATTTGAAATATGAATTATTAATTATATTTGTTTTTTTTTTTCAATTTCATTATAGATAATTAGATAGTTAGATATGACCACTAATTCCTCTCAAACAACGTCTATGGCTTAGACAACATCATTTGAACTCTTTATGCCTATCGACTCTAATGATCTAGAATGGCAATATGAATACCTTTTAAATCAAACTGATGCCAACATGGTGAAATGTAGATTTTGTGGGAATATAACTAAGAGAGGAATTGGTATATTTAAGAGTGCGCCTTGTCTAAAAGCTACTAATGAGGAAAAAAAAGATTATTAAAAGGAGGATAAATCAAAAGAGAAATTGGAATTGAGGATAGAAGTAAACATATCTATAGAAAGGGAAGATATAGAAATTCTAGATGTTGGAAGTAAAACGCCAACGAGTAGAGGTCCTTTAGACAAATACACATTTTTTGATCCAAAAGTTTCAATTAATGAGTTGAGAAAAATGGAACAAATAAATATAAAAGATACTTTTGCAAAAGAACAAAGAGATAGAATGCTAACGGACTTAGCTTAAAGCAACTCTAACCGGGCTCCAAATTTTAAATTTGGAGCCCGATGGAGCTCCAACCGAGCTTTAATGCTAGCTTCAAATTTGGAGCCCCACCAAAAAAATGAAGCTCAACTCCATTTGTCTTTTTAAAATTTTAACAATACCAAATTTGCTGAATAATTATTACATTCAATAATTTTAATTTCATCTATATCCTTTATTAAATAATCTAGTTAGTTAAACTGAATATATTTTTACTAATTAGTTTTTAACAAAAATAATACCATTGGAAAGGTTTCATCAAGACCTTTAAAATGAGTCTAATATTAAATTTTAAATTTTTATTATTTAACAAAATTAGTCTAATAAATTATGTGTTCTAAAATATAATTACTCAAAATTATTTCCCAATGTAAATATTAAATATTAAAATACATCATATATGAAATACATCAAACATGAAATACATCAAATAAAAATGATATTAAAATATATATTCCTTCATCCCATGCATCTGTTATAAGTGTTTAATCAGTGCATTTCGAAGCTCAAATTGAGCCTCTCTATTTTGGATCTTCCTATATTGAGCAAAAAATCATTGAAATCATTCATCATCATTGTCTTCCAGCTCTTTAACGACCGGAGGTTGAGTAGAATCAACAATATCGGGTTCCTCATCTCGTTCATTCTCCACAGTCATATTGTGTAGTATCACACAAGTCATATTGTTTTTATTATGAAATATTAATTTCTGCTTATTTTATGTAATATAATTTTAATATTTTTAATTAATGATATGTAATGCTTATTGTGATGTTTATTTCGTGTAATATAATTTCGATACATTTAATTAAAAAATTAGTAATTTAAAATAACTTCTAAAACTATTGAATATTAGTCTTATTCTAAAGATCTCGATGAGAGTTTTCTAACCATATATTTTTTATTAAAAAATAATAACACTAAGAGGACCTATTAAATAATTTAAAATAACTAATATAAATACATATATTATATTATATTATTATTTGGCTCTTGCTCCATTTATGGCTCCATATTTGGAGCATCTATCGGAGATGCTCTTATTGAGTTTATAAGTGTAGCATTCCCTTTAATGATATTAATGATAAATCATTTCATATATTGATGGAATTAGTTAGTTCATATGGTCTAGGATTCAAGCCAACATCTATGTATAAGTTAAGTGAGCTATCTTTTGAGGAAGCAAGTGGCTAAAATAAATCATAATTTGGAGAACCATAGAAAAATGGTAGCTACATTTTTACTGATGCTTAGATAGATTGAAAAGGAAGAGGAAAAAGCATTATGAATTTATATATCAATTATGAGCTGGGAGTTAGTTAAGAAAAATGTGCTTCAAGTTGTGGCTAATAATACTGATGCTGCTACTAATTTAGCAACTGTACGATTGCTAAAGCTAAAATATCCTTATATATATTGGACACTTTGTGCTGCCCACTATATAGATTTGATGTTGGAGATGATATCAAAAAAATGAAGAATTAAATGTTCAAATATAGGAGGCAAGTCGTTGTCTTTATTCATGGACATCATAAGACATTGATTTTGATGCACTAGTTCACAAAAAAAAAAAAAAAAAAAAGATCGTGAGACTCGAGGTTGCAAGATTTGCCCACTTCATTATATAGTTTTTTTGGAGAAGAAAGAGAAATTAAAGCTTATATTTACTTTCAATGAAATTTTAAGTTGCAAATGGTCAAAAACTGCCAAAAAAAATTGAGGGTCTATTATACTATTCTTAATAACCAATTTTGCAGTTAAAGTGTTTATTCCTTTAGTAAAATTGCTTCAAGTTGTTGATAATGAAAGAAAGCTATTAATAAGATTTATATATAGTGGGTTAAAAGATGCCAAGAAAGAAATAAAGAATATTTTCAATAATACTGATCTAAGCCTTTTGTGATAATTATAAATTTGATAACTTTATAATTATGTGATAATTATAAATTATAATTATAATTATAAATATTATAAATATTTTCAATAACTTTATAATTATTGAAAACATATGATAACTTTATAATTATAAATATTTTCAATAATACTTATCTAAGCCTTATGTGATAATTATAAATTTGATAACTTTGATCGTATGTTATTTGTTATGATTTTGATATTTTATATCATACGATTTGTTATGATTGTGAACATGTTTATTAACTTATTGATTGTTATTATGGCTATAAATAATGATTATTTTATTTAGTATTTTAGTGTAGTGAATTATTAATTTTTTTCTCTATATTTTTTTTCTCTCTCTCTCTATATATATAATGTATGTCTAGAACCTAGCTGATCCCGATCCTAGCTGGTTTCGATTATCAGCCAATATCCGATCTGTTTTGACTCTTCTTTCTCACCTCTTCCACAAGTGATTAAAAAGATCTCCGACAACTTTGACCTTCGGCAACATCTTCGACCATAGGTGAGTTTTTTTTTTAATTTTTTTAGTTTTTAATTCTTTTCTCATTCCCTTTCTCTTTCTCTTTCTCTTCCTGCACCGAATATATCACCAAATTGAAACCTTGATTTTAAGAAGAGATACACTCCAAGAAAAAAGTCTCAATAATGGTACAGAGAGATGTATAAAATAAGATACAACTCCTCTGGAAACGAATTAGAGAAGATCAATCTGTTTGAGGCTCTCAGTCGGGTTCTGTAAGAAATATAAGATACAAATTTGTTGTGCTTTCATCTCCCATAATGTGTCATGTATGCATTTACATATTCTAATTCACAAGAAGCACCGTACCTCACCTTAATCAGCTCACGTGCCTCAATGCAAAAAGTTTACACAAGATCCGACTGACGTAAAATTCTATACAGGATCAACTTCAAGTTCACAACAAAAGGTTGATGGTGTGCTACCAAAATCAGCGATCTTCTCGGCGGACCTTGTTTGGATCAGACATCATATCCATCATCAACTTCTCGGGAGAATCTTCCCAATTAGCAAAATTTTTCAGATCAACCTGCAAGAGGATGGGGAATAAACGCACTAGTTTTGTGTCTGCTTATGGCATAAGCATCGATATAATACAAGGAAAAAAGTTAGAATCCTGACCTTTCTGCGCTGCTCCGAAAAGAGCGTCTCCCTTTTCTTGTATGCGTTCTGTTGCTCCTTCGCTCTTTCTCCACCAAAACCCCAGACTTCAACCTCCAGTATCGAAGCTTCAGCTGATAAGAAACCCTGCATTGTATAGTGACATTCACAGATCTTGTTGAATGAAATTCGTGAGGCAATGGCTAATGGTGACGGTTGAAGTGTGCATTTGCACAAAGTGCAGTTGCAAACTGAAAGGAAGAATTGCCATGACATGAAGTAGAAGCTTTAAAGTTCAATCTAAAACACACATTCCAATTTGGCAGTTTGATATCAATAACAGAAGAATTGATATTGTTAGAACTTTCTAGATGACGCTAACCTGATTGGGAATAAGAGAACCAGTTTGGTAAGTTTTGTCGACTACATGATGGCGGACTGTAACTCTAGCAAAGTCTTCATCCAGAAATATCCTCTCATTCCCTAAAGTTCCACCAAATGCCAATCCAACAGGCTTCGGTCTAGGTTCATATAACCTAGTAGAATGCAAATGGCAATACATGAAATTCTGCTCCTTTCCTGCCCAGAAATATCTCCTCTGTCACCAAAAGGTAGAAATTGAAAATAGAAGTGCAAAAATGCAACTTACCTGAAGGAGAACGTACATGGAAAATTGGGTCTATAGCATAAAGATACCCAGTTCTTCCAAAGTACGTATCTTTGTTCTCAAATCCCTGCTCGGTTAGTATACCAATCACCCATCTTCCAGCACTAGGATCACTTTCATGGGCATCTGCTGATTTTGCCGAGAGTAGAATTATTAAGGAGCCATTGTATCCTTCAACATTAGACCAGAACCTGCTCAATCCTTTTCCATGAACTGATGATCTGTAAATGCACATCAAGATAGAAGTACAATGAAGTATTTGGCCTACAAACTGCAAAACATGTCTGAAGTTTTAAGTTAAAGAGTAGGATTTCACATTTTCATATTAAGAATGTATGCATCATATGCTAGAATAAAAGTATTTCTGGGTGAGGAAATGTGAGATAAATAGGAACAAAAAATTATAAAAAAAAAGATTTAGTTGTAAAATACGAACAACTAGCACTTTTCGATATTTGTGGCTCATGAGATCTGGTGCTTCTGTCTATTCATCAGGCAGATTTCAAACCCTACAGTCCAGTGGGCATCACATCATGCACACACCCTAACTATGTCTGGAAGAAAAACAAATCACCAAGAAACAGAGATGAATACTCCTGGATTTATTAAAACTTGCAACAGAACATATATATTGCTGGACGTTTAATCACATGAATAGGCACTGAAATTGTAGGTTTAATCAGAATGAAACTTCCAATCTACTAGAAAGATGATAACAAATTGTAAAATAAATGTATAATTCCTTATTGCCTAAAAGACCTCCAAAAACACCCTAGAGGCTCATGCCTTCTGACAAAAAATTTTGAGCACAAATGGCAAGCAGATGCTAGTCTAAAATGTACATCCTGTGACTTATAACACATGAGAGGCAGGCACTTTGATGTTTCACATTTAACATTCCTAGAAATAGGTCGATCTTATTGAATTCTTGTTGTTCCATGAGGTTACTGCATTTCAACTCATTGTCTTATTGAATTCTTGTTGTTCCATGAGGTTACTGCATTTCAACTCATTATCTTCTTGAATTCTTGTTGTTCCATGTGGTTACTGCATTTCAGCTCATGACAGATATAAGTGGTGTCTCTTTATTAAGTAATTAACCGATTTCAAATAATTCACATTTAGCATTTCTTGAAATAGGTTGATCTTCTTGAATTCTTGTTGTTCGAGGTTACTGCATTTCAACTCATGACAGACATAAAATGGTGTCTTTATATCAAGAAACTAATTGATTGCCAATAATTTCACATGGCATGATAATCTTTACACTGAGTGTTCACATGGCCAAAAGTAACGATCAGACAAAACTATCCTTTCATACCTATAGTATTTTGGAATGATATTTGTTATCATTCTAAATGTTTCAGGAAAACTCTTACGGTTAGCAAGTTCGTATTAAGGAGAAAACCCTTTGTGGTTCCCAGAGATTTTCCAGAGAAAACCCTATGTGTTTTCCAGAGATTTGGAAACCCTGATTTAGAATACTGTTTAATGAGCTTTCGCTGATCCACATGCCGAATGACTTGTTTGGTTTTCATTATTATAGTAGGATTCAAATTTCCTAATTGGTTTCGAGTTCAAAGTTTGATTGTTATTTGGCTTTTCTAGACCTAGTAGGACTCGGTTTCTCTAAACCATTTGGATTTTTATTTGACATTTGATTTTGACTTAGGATTTCTATTTCCATATTTTTAAACCCTCTCTCTCATGGATTTTCAATTCTGTAAGACAAATTTCAGTTTCTCTACCTTAATTTTTCTGATGTAGGATGGCAACAAGCTAAACTGGGGTTACTTTGGACCAGCTGAAGTAATCATGAGAATGATACAAATCACTTCTTAATTAGCACAATATTTCCAATAATTGCTGCCATTCCCAGTAACAATGCCGCACTGTTAATAAGGATTCATGTCCCGCAGCACTGAGGTGTCCCATGAGCTTACACTGTGTGCAATATATAGCATTTTCACATTTCATACTGGATACGACAATATTCATTCCACTCATGGAGTACTAATTCAAGCTTAGAGAGGTCATAAATATTCAAGCTTAGAAAACTCATAAATATAGAGATACTACAAATAAGTTTAAAGTAATATCCAATATGAGAGTTGTATATGAAGATGCAACCAACCTATACAGAAGATTCTCTATGCCCATTCCAACAAAAGAGACCCCTAGAAGTTCTTCACTCAAGGCACTTCTAAGAGTGAGAGAGATTGCCCATGCTCCTCCACGTGTTAAAATAAAATTATTGTGGGTACCCATGGAGGAACTGTCACTAGCTAATAAAGAGGCGTCCGCATTTTCCTGCATTTAAGTAACAACATGAGCTAGAGTATAATTTGCTTAAAGTTAGTTCTCTATTCCTACAGAAGCACACATTTGCAGAATTCAGAGTAATATTTTAGTAAAGAAAAAAAGGCATGAAGGCAATCTCTAAATATGGCAGGCAAAGTTATAAAGAAGGTCTTGAACATAAATGAATGTTTATACATGCATGCAAGGATTGTCATGTCCGTTAGTCATCAGCATGATATGTGTGACAGACGAGTAGCATAGAGAAGCAGACCCTCATGACAAGTAATTGTCAGTACAACTTAAAGATGGCATGAGTGCAATGCAAGTCAGCACAACGTTGACATGGGCCAATACAAGTTTCCTGAGTTGGCACTAGAGAAAATTGAGAAGTCTGCTTATATAAGCACCTATAATTCATTGGCAAAATTGGTACCTATCATATCGACCTACACTATCTTTGCATGGATCAACCTGTAGAGAGGACAGAGTACAGAGAAGATAACAAGTATGAAAAGAACACTTAACAGAATTTGAAATAGAAGTGTCAAGTCCCATAAACAATATAATTCGATCTATTGTCATCTTGCCATGAAATACTATCTTGGGTTTCCGTCAATAAATAAATTTGTCTCATAAATCAACACTATGCTAGTAATTTTTGACAATTAGGACCTTCTTAAGTCCTCTCAAGTGGAAGTACTTTTGACAAGTATCTATGAAGCATCTAACCAGTTCCTTGACACAGCTAGCATATGGAAGTATCTATGGTTCTTACATTATACTGCTCGAAATCTTTTCTCTTTATTTCAAGTTAGGGGAAAAGATTATCCTTTTAGCTATAAAAACTTTTTCTACATTTTGGCTCAAGAAATACAAAATCTCAGTCAAGGATTGCCTTGCTGTTGGCATGTGCCGATGCACAACTAAGAAGGAAGAGGAGAAGAAAAGAAAAGGAGAGAGGAGAAGAGAAAGAAGAACGGAACTTGATGGAAGTCCTCACCATCGCTTCTCCCTCTCCTGCCGCCATCACAGCTGCTGGGGTTTCCTTAGCTGTAGAGGAAAGTGGAAGAAGACAAGGGGTTTAGTAACTTTCATAACATATCTTAAATTTACGTGATAATGGATCCCAACTTAAATGATAATTGATTTTAACTTGCGTGATAATGGATCCTAATTCCTAATTAAAGTGGTCTATTAATGAAAAGTAACTTATAATAATGGATTCTATTTACTATCTATTATCCTCCTCTACACGGTTTGGAAAAAATAACCTAGCAATCATGATTGAGCCTCTCATTCTTCTCCACGCAACTACAGACCTTCTTGGCTATCTACGCTAGATTGGCCGCTCATATCGGATCGAATCAAATTATTTTTAATTACATAAAATTAAATATTATTTAAACTTGTAATAAATTTCTAAAGATTTTTTAAAATGACAAAAGTAAAAAAATAATAATTATTCACATATGAAGCCTAAAAACTAAAAAAAGGACTAGCTTACTCAACTATTGTAGCGTAGAAGGGAAGAGAGAGAGTAGAAGAAATGAAAAGAAAAAAATTCAGCCCTAGTGAAGGAGAGAAGAAAAAATTTGTGATGAAAAAAAAGAGGAGAGAAAAAGAAATAAATAAAATAAAAAATTTACATATCCAAGGTCGTCGGAGTTGAATCTACATAGGTGGATTTTGTCAAAGCTAGATTTATGTGTTGGAGAAGCAATAGTTATAGTAGGGGGAGAAAGAGAGAAATAGTGAAAGAGAGAGAGAGAGAGATAGTGAAAGAGAAGAGGAAATCTGGATTGGAATCAGTCTGGATCAATCGATCAATTAGGATCGGGTTTCGATTAGGATCGGGTATGGCCAATTCGAATTGGGATTAGCCAATCCTTCAAATCATGGTGCTGACTATAAACTCTGTGCCATGTGTTGACATTAAGTCGTGATGGCCCATGTCGGTCAATATAACAATCCTTGATCTCAATCATACATTTCACAGATAAACAAGATCTTAAGTCTTAACTATGGCATGGCAAGCAAGTTTTGAATTCTAAAGACCAATTTTCTAAAAATTGTCTGTACAACCATATATGAAATCTACTCATAATTTGGCAAGTTGATGTTATAATCATATTATGCATATGAATAACCTAACTATCTAGATTGTGTCTTCGCTTTTGGTGGACTCAAATTAGACATTTGGCTTAACTATTATCATCGCCCTTCTAAAATCTTTTTTCGATGGAATCTATAACTTAACATTTGCATAATTTGTAAGAACTGAAAAAAAAATCACGTGCACTGCATATGTGACCCTTTCTCCTTCTCTCACCTATGTTGTGACAAAGAGGAGGTGGCTACAAAACCCTTGGCCGAATTCTAATTAAAATCGGGATTTACCTTATAAAACAAAACTCTAACCTTAAATTCGAGAGGACACATCAACCCCCCCCCTTTTCTTCCTCTTTCTCTCATCTTCTTCTTATATTTCTCATTAGAGTCGCCACCTTGGATCAACTCACCGGAGAACTATTGAAGCATTGCCAGAAAAATCAGAGACCGCAACTCGACTCGTCTGTGAGTGCTCTCTCATCCCTCAAAGTTAATTAAAATTAAATAGGATAGGAAGAAGTACCTAATTTGTAGGGTTGCGGCTTTGTCAGCGAAATTATGCCAGTCGGCGACTTTGGGTCACTACCGTTCCATCACCAGAAGCTTCACGTTGTTGGCCTCGAGCCGTAGGTGTTCCCCTTTAGAGCCCTTGTGGCTCGGGTTGCAGTCATAGATGGAAGGTCCTCCACCACCGATCACCATGGCCAATCTTCCCTCTTCTCGTTCAGGTCATCGAGACCGTGAGGAAGGTGTTGCCAATCTTCCCTCTTCTCGAGGAAGAATGCATGTTTGGGCTCGGGTTCAACCCAAGCAAACCTTTTTATCTTTTGGGTTCAGGTTTGGATTTCAGATCCAAGGACCCAACCCAATCCGAATTATAGAGTTTTGGGCTGCAGGCTAACCCACAGCCCAGTCCATGTTTAGTGGTGGGTTGGGCCTTAGCCCAACCTGATTGTTATGAATTGTGTGGGCTTGCAGGCCAGCCGCAGCTTAGCCCAACCCTTTGGGCTTAAATTAGCCCATTTTAAGCCATCTAGTTAGTTTTTAAATTCAAAAATCATGCCATTGGTTACATACAAATTTATGTTATTTAGTTATTACTAAAGGTGGTGATTTTTAACATGTGGACTAGAGATTTCCGTTGTTTCACTTGAACTCAGGTGAGTGAGATTTCATTTTTTTTTATATGATCACGTATTGTTTTATGTACAAATTAAATATTATATTTTCGTGTGCAATTTAGATATTATATTCTGTGTGCAAAATATAAGACTCAACGCATTGTTGTATTTCGTATATATAGGCCATTTAAATAATCGCGAGTATTAGTGAAAAAACATAACTAATACGTGATAAAACTTTGACAACAGACACAGATCATGTATTGCAGTAAATGGCCAGTCGTGACTCCGATTTTGGGTCATGACATAATTCATAAATGATGTTTCTTAACTTTGATAGCTTATTGACCAAAAGTTTCCTTTGGTTATTCTAATAGCTAAAACTTGAATAGAATATTAAATATATATTAGGACTCTCATGTTAAATGGATAAGTTATCCAAGTTTCATTAAGTTAACTTAGTAGTACATATTTTACACCTTTGTAGGTTTGTTTTTTGGAAGCTATTAAATGTGAAACACCAAATGTACAGACATTCTGCATATGTACTATGTGGTCTTATGATATATGATCTTATCCTGCATACTAATGGCACCTTGATGATAATACTACAGAGAATACAAGCTTTCTCTGGATAGAATTTTCATCATTTAATTCTCTCTCAAATATTTCCCCAAAATCAAATGTATTAGTCTACTAGTCCCTCAAAACTTACAACAGATCTGCAAATCTTTCTACTAACCACAAATAAGTGCCATTCTGTAAGTCAGTATATTCAGAAATTAACTTTACATTATATTGCTTGACTTGGTTGCCTAATAGTCATCCACAATGTATATGTAAGAAAACATCAATTAATACCAAGAAACCAAGCTAAGCTAAACAATACAGAACCTAGAAGCATTTTCATTTCTTTCTTCGCTATTGAAAAGTACCTTACACTTGCTTACCTAATTGAAATGAGCCAAATTAACAAACTGGGCGGAACAACAGCCTAAACTCAAGTGCAGAAATCCACTGACATATGTTTTGACTATAATCATAGGAAAACATCTAATTCAATAATTTATTTTTGTTCAGAAGATCTCAAATACTTTGCTAGAATCTATTTTAGTTGATAGTTTTCCCAATCGGTATAATATTTCTGCAATTTACTGAATCTATCTTCCAGACTATAATAGTTTCTTTTTCTACTAAAGGTATGGGACAGTGAAGAATAATTCCACAAACCTCCGAAGCCATGCAATCTTGCAATTTTTCCCGGACATAATGCGATAGGCTTTGTACCAGACCTGGAGCCGTCGTCAGAACCCAAGTCTGAAGCTTCTGCACAGAAATACTCTTTTCAAAACCTAAAACATTACAATTCCAAATACCTTCATCATCCCCAACCACGCCGCATGACACCATGGCAGATAATATCAAAGGTTTCACATCCGGGAGGACCAAAACATCCTTCTCCCCATTAATTCGCATCGAAATCCTCCGACACTGCATCATGATCCAGCACATCCACAGAAACATGAGCAGCTCATTCGATCCAAATGAACCACCAACCTTTCCACCATCGTCTTCGTCCGAATCAAATTCCAAGTTACAACCGAAGCCCGCTTCCCTACAAGCCGCTGAATACAATCTATATAGCATATTAAGGGATTGCGCCACCGGCATTCTAGCACAGCAACGATTGTAACGTTTTAAGAAATCGACCCAATCGGAATCTCCATCACTAGTAGTAAAGAAGAGAGAAACTACGGAAGGGCCAAGATGCTGCACTAGCTGCGGAAACTCGTCGGGTACTGGGAGCGACTCAGATGCAAAGCCTGAGATATTCACCGAGAATGCCTCCTGAGATAAAAATTCGAGATGGGTATTGTTAGATTTGAAGCGAGAATTCGCCTAAATGTTCGGGAATTGGGTATGAGAGATTACCTGAAGGGAAGTGACTGGTGTAGTGGAGTTGGGCTGGGAAAGCTTGGAGAAAGCCGCACGAAGAACGGGAAGCGATGCAGTTGAGGCCGCTAAGGATTCCTCTTGCTGCTGCTCTTGTGATCGGGGTGAACTCTGTTCGGTAGAAGACGATGCGCCCATCTCTCGTGGTGTAGGCAAAAAGTTGAGACGCAGCGAGAGTATATGGCGGTTGTGAGAGAGAGAGAGAGAGAGAGAGAGAGAGAGAGAGAGAATGGCACAGGTGTCCGGTTCCTCGTTGTAGTTTTGTTTTTGGGGACTTCCTTTTCTTCTCTTTGGAGGAGCTGAGATCAGCATGGATCTGCTCTGCCTAAAATTCCATAGAAGAGTCAAAAATATGTTTGGTTGTATAATTTTAAAAAGTGGGATAAAACATTGTTATTATCCTGATTAAAAAGTTAGTAATGTCAATTACTATGTTAGACTATTAGTGATTATCTCAAACTTAAATTATATCATTAAATATTATTATATTATATTATATTAATTATCAAAATTAACCATGTTCAATTCAAAATAATCAGAATTAAAACCAAAAGCATACAAATAATAGAATAAGTTAATACAAAAGTATTTAATAATAGCAAAATAAAATGTGAAGTTTTCTAATATAGCAATACTTTAAATAAATATAATAAAAATAAAATAAAGAAAAATAAAATTTAAGTAATTTAAAATGTTATTTAGTTTTTTATATATCTAAAGGGCATTATAATAATAAAGTCCTTATTCCTCTCCTCGGGATATATTACATTATTTGGATGCTATATTCCCTTTTTTTAGTAGATATGGCATCTAGTCCACACTCTTAATCCCATATATTAATTTCATACCAAATATTAGATCATGTGGGAGCTAAAGGATAACTAATACAATCTCGTCTTCATATCTCGTAAATATCGTTGCCCACTTTGTAGACTAGCTGTCTCTCAAAAAACATGGAGATTTTCACATCTACAAAGAAATTACAAGAGGTAAAATACTATAGAACAACTACAACCCAACCTAGTAATCCATAAACCCAAGTTGATCGCCCATACCTCCGCTTGTAAGGCAAACATCCCCTGGGTAGGCTCCCACATATCTACAAGAAAGCACTAGTATTCGAGCAGAGGATGGCCCATTGCATTGCCCTAATAATCCCCCATGACAAACAAGCCATTCATGTTTGTCTTGAGCCACGCTGGGAGCATCTGAGCGAATGACCCAATAAAGACCTATAATGCACTCTAATAGTCGGTGACCAAGTGAACTGTCCTGCCTTATGAGTAGCTGTCTGCAACTATATTTTCGACAAACTAAACTGCATTCTTTATTTCCAGATGATCCTAAAGGTGGAGGCAAGCAACTACTTATTCCTGCTTGGCTCGACGAACTAGTATTTGGGGACTACCAGACTATGAAAAAAGGATGTTTGTCTCTACAAGGAGAATAAGATTTGGCACGCCAATAGTGTACTAAAAGCATAAATTGGATTTGCCTTAAACTCATTCTACCTCATGTATTTTTGATATAAAATAACTTTACTTCCTATACTTCATTTTGTACCAATTAATCACTATCTATTTTTTACTAATGTGAAACTTTTTTTTTCCCCAAATTAACAGTGTTTTTACCTAGGACTAGGGGTGTCAAAATAAATAAGCGACTCAAGCTTGGTTCAAGCTCAGCTCAACTTAAGCTAAGCCAAGCTTGAGCTTCATTTCTTGGTTATAGATTATAGAGTAGAGATTAAAGAGGACATTAAGGAGAAAAGAAAGAGGTTAGAAGTTGGTCGAGATCTTGTCAAGGAAGAGGTGTCATCGGTTGGTGAAGAAGGAGAAGGGAGGAGGTGCATCGTTCGTGTAACACCCATGACTAAAAAAATAGCATAGACGTCATGCATGTGCACTCTAACTACAGCACATGCGCTTGGCGCGTGCGCTGACCCAGTCCACCTCTCCTCCATCTCTCGCAGTTAGTTGCGAGAGGTGGGAGAGGTGCCGGAGTGGAGCGAGACTCCACTCCACTCCGCCCTCACTCTCCCTTTTATCTCTATATATATAAATCCACACCCCCCTCATACTTTCTTCTTTCACAGTCTCTCTCTCTCTCTCTCACTCTTCCACCTCTTCCTCTCTTTCCTCTTTTCAAGCCGTCGAAGATCTCACCGTGGTCAGTGGATCACCAGAGCGCTAACGACCAATCAAAACCCCTCACTTCAATCCTCAGGTTAGCCTCCTTCTCCCCTTTAGATTAATTTGAATATTGGTCAGTAAATCAGAGTTAAATTGTAGTTTATTCGTTTCTATCTTCGCTGGAGAAATTCACCGGCAGACGACTTTGGGTCAATCAACCATCAATCCGAGAAGCTTCCCTGCATCAACCCCTTGCCGTGGGTACCCAATTTGGGTACCCACAGGGTGCGTGGGAGGTCATGCCATGTCGCCTCCCATTGTCGGGTTTCTCATGGGCGGCCATGTAACGCCCTCGCCCGGCACGGGCACGTGCACGCACACGCGCCCACACGGCACGTGCGGCGCACGCGACAGGTCGGGCGGGGCCCGTCACGCACAGATACACTTCTGTACACATACAATCATGACATCATCAAATAACACCTGCTAACATATCCATGATTACATAATCCATCACCAAATAAATCATACTCTTAACCAAATAAACCTGTTAGTATATGAATATCAAAGTCCACAATAATATACACTAGACCGCCACATAATCTGACAGGACCCACACAGGCCACAACAAACCATCAAGATACAACTAAAATAATTAATACAAGGTTACTCTATGATTTGACCTGTATTATACAAATCATTGTCTAATACAAAAGAGTACAAATATCAAATATTGGTACAACTCGATTTCTATATAAACTATCATCTATACCATCTCGCATCTATAGCTCACCTCATCATCGCTCTAAAATATCTTCTCAAGTCGCTATCACGTACCACATATCTGAGGGGGATAGAAAAGAAATAAAGAGAGTCATGAGCAAAAGGCTCAGTGAATAGACCTTACCCCGAATCAGTGATGCCAAACAGAGAGTAAATCATGTACTGGATAATATGAATCAGAAAGCAGTATGATGTCATGTATGAACATATATATATATGTATCCTCAATGACATATATATGAATGAAATCAGTTCTCATGAATGACCATATTATATCCTCAACCGAAATTATATAACATGATGAAATTACCATATAACATCACCGAATATAACACCATATCATGTATAACAATTATGATCCAATGATACTAGTCACAACAATGATGATGCATGATGCATGCCAACTACTAGATAATCATATATGTCAGAGCCAGATATAATTCACATATCTCTCACTATTACAATCATCCGTCTCAACTCTGAATATCATCCACCATACTGGACTACGGTACCCGGCCCCAAACTCGATACACATCATGTCACAAGCTCAAAGCATACCCTGTCATACGCTAAGAGTATCTCTGTAGATAAATCATACCCTGCCATACGCTAAGGGTATCTCTGAAGAAAGTAATCATACCCTGCCATACGCTAAGGGTATATCAATGATAGTTGTACCCTGTCATACGCTAAGAGTATAACTATCAGCCATCACCATACTCTGCCATACGCTAAGAGTATGTCCAGTACCAGTCCGGACCAGATACCGTTCCAGCCATCACATCACATCACATCACATCACATACACATATACTTTTATGATTTCCTATACATGATAAATCATATGCATATATCCAGTACGACAACAGATCATACAACTCAGGAATTTAGGTGGTAAAGAAGCCGAGAGAAAAATGATGTAATGCAAACTCCAACCATGTATCTAACACATGCATACTCATGCTAATCTATCACATGCATACTCATGATAGAGATCATCCCGACATAAAACCATAATAGCATAATCATCTCCAATCATCTCTATATATCACCAATGTACTCATATCCCAGATCAGTCTAATTAAATGCATGATAAAATATATGCTCGACTGAAATCATCTCTATATAAAGTCATATAATCATGCTGGAGGCCAAAACATGCATGTACATAATATATAATAAATCCTAATTTGAGAAAGGGATCTAGGGGATAAGACTACTCACACTGATCAGAAGATACAAACCACGTATCCCTTACATCCGCCCATCAACCGTGTGACACTTCTCGCTAGCAAGGACAACGGGGTCTCAAATAAGGGGTTCGGGATCTGAAAATGTTTAAGTAACATAAAGTTAGTTGTTTATCCCATTATAATCCGTTCGAGTAAAATATGATGATTTATTAGATTTTAGAATTTCTACTTATTTTTATTATTGACTAGATTTTAATTATAAATAAAATATAAATATAGATAAAAACCTAATTATAACTAAATTATATCTTGATTAATTAGGGACTATGTAGTCATTATCTTATTTGTTACAAAATAATAATGTATAATAAATTAATAGAATTACTTAAAATGTAGATCATAAGAATATTAGAATATAAATCTAATAATTATAATTTACAAATCTATCTATTAATCTAATAGATATGTAAATAAATAAATAAATATAAGTATTACATATATTTATACCTAAGTAATCATTAATGATAAAAATTATCATTAATAAAATTATATTGAAGGATATATAATATTATTAACATAGTTCATGTCTAAATAATCTATTTGCATTAATTAAGAAGAAAAATACCTAAATAAATAACCTAAATAAACTAATTAATTAATAAATTAATCACATCTGCAATCAGTGCTGGGCTCGGCCCAGCACTGTCTGCTACAGTGCTGGGCCGAGCCCAACACTACGCAGAAAGAAAGAGAAGGAGCTGAGGAAGAAGGAGAAAAAGAAAGAAAGAAAGAAAGAAGGAACGAAAGAAGAAGAAGAAGAAGAAGAAGAGGAAGAAGAAGAAGAAGAAGAACAGAAGAGAAAGAGAAGAAAGAGGGGAGGTGAGGGAGGCGGTTGCGGACCCGAGCCGGCGGGGAGGGCACCGGCCGCTGCTGGCCAGCCAGCGGCCGGCCTCTCGCCGGTGGCTCGGCTCCGACGAGCCCACCCTCGGGCAAGAAAGAGAGAGAGAGAGAGAGAGAGAGAGAGAGAGAGAGAGAGAGAGAGAGAGGAGCTCACCGGCGCTCGTGGAGGTGGCGACGGCGACGACCGGCCTCGGCGAGAGAGAGAGAGATAGAGAGAGAGCCTCGAGAGAGAGAGAGAGAGAGATAGAGAGAGATTTAAAGAGAGAGAGGGAAGGCGGTGGAGGAGGAGGAGTGGCGGCGCCAGGGCCCACCGCGGCCAGCTGGCCGTAGCCAGTTGGCTGCGGCAGCGGCCGCAGGCGCGTGGCGCCCCACCAAGCTGCATGAGCAGCTGGCATGGGCACGAGGCCGGCCATAGTGTGGCCGGTCGCATCGTGCCCATGATTTTTTTTTTTTTTTGTGTATTGGGTTGTTACAGGCCACCACTAGCGGTGGTGGCCTCGCTCATTGACCCTAATTGACTGACCTCTTCGTGTGGAAGAGGCAGGCACTTAGGTTAAGGGCTACGAGCCCTTTTTGCACTGAAGTAGGAACCTCCATGGCCGTCGACCATGGAGTTCCTTACTCCTCACTGTCGGCCACCTCGGCCGACGGTTCAATCGCGGCCTCAACTCAAGTCAACCTTGTCAACTTTGGGAGACGGTGATCTTGGTCCCAGTAATGGTGATTGTCGACAGCAACTCCATCTCCCTCCCTCCGTCTCCTTCTCTAAAGGATGCCTGAGCTGGTGGGGGTTTGATCAAATCCCTACCAGGTCATGTGAGCTATGGGGTGGGCCGTAGCCCACGCCCATAGCCAATTGTGTCCACCCAATCTCTATAGGCTATGGGTTGGATTGCAACCCACATCCGTAGCCGGCGGTGGACTGGGCTTGTGAGCCTAGTCCACCCGATCTCTGTGGACTACAGGGTGGGCCGCAGCCCACGCCCATAGCTAGTGGTGGGCCACAGCCCACACCCGTAGCCAATGGTGGGCTGGGCTCTTAAGCCCAACCTAGCTAATCTCTGGGTGAGTTATAGGGTGGGCTGCGACCCATACTTATAGCTAGCCCATTTGTTTTGGCCTAGTGGGCTATGAGTAGGCCGCAACCACTTCTTTTTTATGGATGCAATGCTGGGCCTTGAGCCCAGCCTAGCTTTTGGACCATAGGCTAGCCACTATTGGTTTTTATTTTCTTTTATAAATGTAGTTACTTTTCTAAAAAATTTCTCAATCATTATATTAACATAATTTAAGATAATACATAATTAAATTAGGTAGGTGAATTTAATAATCATTTCAATTATCTTTATTTAATGCATTTGACATTTGCAAATAAGGATAATTCTAATTTTACCATAAATGACCATTTTTAATATAAAATAATATATTAAAAGGAAAGAATGAATGCAAGACCAAGTCTCCTATCTGGACCTAAAAAATCAAACTAAATTTATGCAACAATGTAATTAGCTCTATAAGTTCATCATTCATATGTTTTATTTTATTTTATTTTATAAATTATTAGACTCATTACTATACGAGGAGGATTTCGAGATTCAGGAGGAGCTAACTATTTAGGAGAGTAGAACCGATTCCAGGGATATTTCAGGCGAGTTAGATCCTATGTTAGTCTATGAAAAATAATATTGTTATGATAATAATTACACAGTCATTAGTAATTTCTTATATGCATTAATTATTATTTATCACTTATATAAGATAGAATCTATGCTTAGTTATGATACATGTTACCTTGATAATTATGATATAATAAATAATAGAAGTTATGGCACCATATACACGTATCATTTTTAGTCTAGTTTCAACTAGGCAGTGCCCCTCACCGACTCAACCTGGGGTTAAGGATAGAGTGTAGTATATAAGTATTATATTAGCAGTTTACACTTAAGGTCATTAGCTGATGGAGCATTTAGATGATTACACTGCCCTGTTTGGAGACTAACTTAGATTGATATTAGTAAGATGTTTGAGAGGTAGGGATTATAGCTCTAGCGGTACCCAAGGACGTAGGGTCAGGGCGTCTAATGAGCTGTGAGCTATTTCCCGCTATATGCGATGATTTTACTCTGTGTGATGATTCATCTGCAAGTAATAATTCTGCTCCGTGCGATGATTTACTATAGCAGCGATGATATTGAAGGTGGGCCTATGACTGAGGTCCTTAGTCTGATGGTCACAAATAACCAATCATATGCAACGTCGCCAGGCATGTACGGGCAATAATACCGCTAGATGACTAGTCCCCCTTGTTACTATGTTGCTTTGTGAAATATGACATTATTGACATGATTGTTGTGTGGATTCTGATATATTGAGTTATGATGATGAAAATTTATAGAAAATTATATTGTACACATTTACCTTGATATGTTGATAATTATGGCTAGGCATTTTTATTTATCATGCAATACAATATTCATAGATTACTATTGGATTATACTTGCTACGCCCTATGCTCACCGCCATTTTGGTGAAAATATTTCAAAGCTAATTATGGAGGATGTGGATATCGAGGAGTAGTAGATTTATTTTCCTATTAGCATTGTTTATTCTGTTATTCTTAGTTGAACTTTAGCCCTTTCGAGGGTTATTATGTTTTAAATTTGTGTATGGACTTGTATTCCTAAATTGAGGCCTATGATAATTATAACTTTAGATTATTTACTTGGATTATCATGGTATTTCTAGACTTATCTTAGATACTTTCTGAAATTATTACACTGACAAGTCATATAAGAGTCACGTGGATCTCTCTACATGAGGAACATGTTTTTTTTCTGGAAGTGGGTGTTTTAATTCGGCTATTACGATCCGACCATATAGGTTAAGTTGAGTCAAGTTAGTTCATTAGCTTTATCTTATTGTTTGAATTTCAAATAAATCGGATAATCCGCATGTGGATTTAATCCGCTAGAGATTTTTACTTCTATAAATAGGAGTGGACATGTGTTAATAATAATCATTGAATAATCTAAGTTTAGCCAAGTTATTATTTTCGTTTTTATTTTTTACCTTAGCCGTTAGATTGTTTTTATCTTTCTAAAAGTAGATCATAACTGTAGAAACATCCCGATTTTCCAAACCCTAGCCACTTCCCACCATCAGCAGCCACTCTACCTTACGGCTGTCCACCACCACCCTAAGACGTCCACCACCCTCCGACGATCACCGCAACGTCGGTTAATTACCATTCTACCCTATTTAACCTTGCTCCATTTTTTTAACCATAACTTTCAATCCGGATCTCTAATTGACTTTATTCCAAATCCATTAGAATCCTAATTTTTGACCACTCAAAATATTAGGATCATCCTACAGATGAATCATTCTAGATCTGGTTCATAACACTGGTATTAGAGCCGACGTTCCTTGGACAATGGTTATCACGTGATCCAAGATGAACGAGAAAAGAGCAATCATCAAGAACCTAGAACTCATCTTTGTTCCTATGAGAGTTTCTTCGGTGCCCTTTCCACCCCCAACAACTATTGACGACGATCCACCAGCATAGGCAAAAGCATTGTTCAAAGAGTTTTCGATCGAGTCAAATGAGAATGCGAAGGAGATCCAAACTGCCCTCAAAGACTCGATCCAAGCCTTGACAAAGGCCTTACTAGCCGCCCTCCACCAACCTATGCTGCCAGTGCCGTTGGCCACAACGAAATCCGACCAATTGCGGCTAGAAAACTCCACCCATTAGGGAGGTGGAGGGGAGACCCAAATCGCGACAACCACGACTCCTCTGGCCATGGTGGAGGCCCCCCATCCACTACAAACCTAGAACATCACCGATGCGATGCCAGAGCAGCCGGCCACGATAGCCCCAACATCGTCTTCCCCACCCGTTGTGGGAGCTAGGGCCAAAAATCCTAGCTTCCCATCTGCGGCGATCTAGGCTCCACCAACGCCGAACTCCACATCCAACACATTCCCCGGACCACCTGCACTCAAGATATGGCCTCCATTCATGCCAACAATCATCGAAAGATCACCGATGACAGTGGTTATCGCTACAGCAAACTCGCGGCTGGTGGCCGCAGGTCCAGCGCACCCATAACCACCAGCAGCCACACTTGGCTTCCTCGGGCCGACTGTCGACCAAGGGTGGCTGTCGCAGCCACCAATAATCGTCGGGTAGCTGAACCCAACAGCAGACCACCCTGGGAAACTACCCCTATGTTGGGGTGGCTCCACCGCGGCTTCTCGCCACTACCGCTCCAGGCATGGGCTCCTTCTACAACTGCCGGCGACGTGCCACGGCCGCCATTATAGCCACTCGAGCCTAAGCTCGATAATTGGTTTCCACGCCGCTCGCTACTGTTTCGCTGTCGCGAGGACCAGTTATGGGTCGACTGCTAGTGACCCATGATTAAACCAACCGCCGTCCCCTATGCAACCTATAGCAGCGCCTCTAGGCCAAATTCTAAATTCGACCCTAGGGATAGGGTTAGGTTATTTGAATGAAGGTAATGAAGTGCACGATTTTCTAGGTAGGCCATATTTTTGTGAACCGGTTTGACCACCTCGTGCAAACTAGTTTGAAACCCATGAACATGACCTCAAGCACGAGTACGAGCTTGAGGATGAATGGTGGAATGACCCGATGGACTTGCGTCATCAGACTAAGCCGAAGCTGCGTGCAGCTCGGGTATATCATGAGTCGAACCTGTGGGCCTATGATCCACGTGACCAGCCTCAACCACAAGGTCACTTTGCTAGCGATGACAGGCCACATTTTGGGATCCAAGCTCGGACCGTCAAGCTTGATTTCCCAAAATTCTCTAGAGGAGACCTACTAGATTGGACCTATCTATTGAAGCAGTTTTTCACATACTATGGCACGCCAAACCACCAGAAGGTCTAGCTACCCACATTCCACTTGGAGGGCGTGATGATTAGATGGTACTAGTCAGCTGAGCGGACTCAACCATTCTTGTCTTGGTAGGACTTTGCAGATGTGATTTGTGCTTGATTTGGTTTGACCCAGTATGAGCACTTTCAGGCCATATTGACTAAGCTAACTCAGTCAACAACATATCGAGCTTATTGGGAGAAGCTCGAGCGGATATGCAACCAAATCACTAACTGATCTAAATCGGCCTTGAAGAGTATCTTCATTAGTGGGCTTAGGCTTGACATTTAGGCTGAGGTCCAGGCTTTGAGGTCCACTACTTCTGATGAGGCCTTCTCTTTAGCTGTTCGATGGGGTCCAAGTTGAATCAATTGAACCAAATCCGCAATGAGGAGAGAAGAAAGATGACCCAAGCCCACGACCCACTAGAGACGACATCTGCCCCAACTCAGCCTGCACCGATGGCTCAGCCTAACCGACAAATCATCTCGTGTTGCTTTGTACCCAATGATTTGGAAGAGCATCGAAGAAAAGGCTTGTGTTATTACTGTGATGACTAATTTATCCCCGATTATAAATGCAAGCTTTAGCCAACCCACGTCATATTCTTAGGCGGACTCGAGTAAGATGAACCCGAATCCACTGATTGGCACGACAAGTTGTATGAGTACAAGGATATGAAAGACTAGTCACATTGAGGACAAGGTGTCGAAAGCGTGGTGGATTGTTAAAATCAGACCACATGGGTTAAGTCGAGTCGAGTTAAGTTAATTAGTTAGCTTTATCTTATTGTTTCAATTTTAAATAAATCGGATAATCTACATGTGGATCCAATTTCAGTCCACCACCCTCTGACAATCGCCGCAACGTTGGTTAATTACCGTCCTGCCCTATTTGACCTTATTCCACCATTTTAACCATAACTTTCAATCCGGATCTATGATTGAATTCATTTCAAATTCATTAGAACCCTAATTTTCAAGATTATTTCCACTCAAAATCTCAAGATCATCCTACGGGCAGATCATTCCAGATCTAGTTCTTAACATTAGCTAAGAATGAGAGGAAGGAGATAGGGACGACAAGCGCTTCGATCAATAATTCTTCCTTAGTTCATTCCTTGATTTAATTAAGGATACACTCCATATATATATAGAAGCTAATCCTAAATTGACTCATACTAGGATTTGCCTTAAAAGCTTACATTAGAAATAAATATAAAGTAGAGATAAATATGACTTAGCTAAATCAGTCTTTTTTATCTAGCTCAAATTAGTTCTTCATTCTACTATATATAGAGTTCGATTATGAGGGAGCTATGAATATGAAAGTTATGATTAGGACATCATAGATCTTTTGCAACTGATTTCATAATATTTGGATATCTAACGAATATCTTTTGAATATTTTCTCAAAACTATGCAAAAGTTAACCAAACTAAAATTAACTAATTAAATAAACTCTAACCTACTTAGACTCTAACTAAACCAAATAAATAGGTAAGATGATTAGACTCGATCCATTGAGCCCAATATGATGTGATCCGATCTGACCCGGATCGCACCAGATGATTGGTGGGTGATTTGTAAAATTTTTTATAACCACTACGGGTTTTACTAATTGATTTAATTCGAGTTTAAGTTTGTTATATTTTACCCAGTTTAAAAGAATTTTACATAAAATATTTATGTCTGTGATTATTTTTCACACTCGTTTTGTGTTTTATTATTGATAGCGTGTCAAAGATTTTATCTCTTATGTTATATTAGAATTTTTAAGTTGGTATCAAATCAAGCTCTCTTATTTTAAAGAGAGATTCTTTTGGAGACCGACTTTTTCAGAGAAAGTCAATTTACTGATAGACCTCTCATGTTAGACAAATACAATCATCTATCTTGGAAAAATATGATGCACGTTTTTCTATAGTATGATGAGGACAATAATTTTTATCCTAAATTTATGAAGCTCTTCATAAAAATGATTAAAAAATTCTTTAAAAATCCTAAATGTGGGCTAGGCAAAATATTTAAAAATAATTATCAAGATAGGGTAATTCAACGTTATGAATGCCCATAAGCAAATTGTTCAAGAGTGCCCAAATCATAAGAAAAATAGCAAGATTATGCAAACCTCTTAAAATAATACTAATACATTTAAGGATGATGGTTTAGAATCTGATCAAAGAAATTATTTTACTTTTACGGCTTTCTTGTTATCTTCTAATAATTCTTATAAAATGCCAGGTGTTGGAGAGAAAAATGAAAGCAACTCTTTTGATGACAACAAGATAGACATTCAAGCTGCTATGATGTACTATACAAAAAATTCTACAAGATGAAAAATAAAACAATCTGAAACTTATAGGAAAATCCTAAATGGCGGAGCAATAAGATGACACGTAGAAAGATATGGAGCGTCTCGAATAAAAACTTAAAGCTTCAAGAAAAATTGAATGCTCAAATTCTTTAATTTCTAAAGAATCATCATTTCTGGATAAAATTAAATTTTTGAAGGTTAATGTGTATGAGTAAATTATTCTTAAAGAGAGCTTGGATTGCACTTGACAAATTTAATGTATGGTTCAAAATTTTAAATCAACTACTTGAATCACAAAGGAAGAGAAAAGAGAAGAAAGGCCTAGGATATTATGGTAAAAGATCAAATATCTTTTCTCCAAAAATACAATGCAATGTACATTTATCCCATTCTTTTGTTAAATTATTATTAGTAGTTCTTATATTAATTATAGGGAAATTTGTATATAACACATTACCTTTTAGCTAAATTTATATTTACACCATATATTTTCACTATTTGCAAATCGAACCCTATAATTTAGTGAATATGTGTATAAAACACCCTAAGTTAGATTTTAACTAACACCGGGAGAATATTCCGTTAATTAAAATTATTTTATTTCGAAAATACCTAAAATGCCCTTAGGTTGACCGTTGACCCATGGGAGGAGAACGCGGCTACGACCCTCGCCCGCGTCCCCGAGGTTGACCTTGATCTCAATGGCGTAGCCGAGGAGATCTTGCGCTCGATGGGGCACCTGGCATCCTCGACGAGGGATCTTGAGCTTGAGTAGACCCTAGTGTCCAACACCTCACAGATGCCGAATCTCAACGAGGGAGGTTGGGACGATGAGGGATGAGGGAATGAGGAGGTAGGAGGAGGGAGGATAGAATGTGGCCGAAGGAGAGAGGAGTGTTAGATGGGGATGATGAGGAGAGAGGAAGGTTGGATTTAGTTGTTTAGTTGGTTTGGTTGGGTTGGGTGTTAGTTGGTTAGTTGGTTTGGATTGAGGGTATTTTTTATAATTTTTAGAGTATAGTTAACTTAACTCAGAGATTGGATTAAATTTAACTAACAGATCTAACAGCAGGATGTTTTCTACATATATTATTATAGGGCTCGATTTGTAAATAGTGAAGATGTAGGGTGTAAATATAAATTTAGCTAAATGGAGGGGTGTTATATGTAAATTTTCTATAATTGTAAGGAAAATGTTTAGAAATATAATGAGAAATGTAATGTGAATACTAAGACAGATGAAAATAAATGTAATAGTAGAATTTATACTCCTATTTGTCATTATTGTGGAGTTAAAGGACATAGCAGACCATATATAATTTATTACAAAAAATCTAAATATGCATTCTTTTATTATGTGAAAGTTAGATAAACTTGATTAGGAAAGAAGATACACAGGTAGCTCTTCACGGTGATGCTATCGAGTAATTCTTTAGTGGGATATTTCAATGGGAGCTTACTTTATTACTTCCATGACTTTGCATGTACATCTTTGTATATATCATCTTGTCTTTAGATTATTTTTTGGATTGGTTGATCATTTGTGCATTTTAAGACTTTTTGATAGTTTTAATTATTTTAAGTTTGTCATTGTTTTATTTTGAATTACAGTTTGCTTTGTTTAAAAAAAATATATAAAAAAGGTATTTAACAAATCATATCCTATATTTTACTTATTTTGTGATTCACACCACATCTTTGACGATTTTGTAACCCAGTCCCTCTTTTTTCTCTATAATTCTCGTTTAACACTCTAACGTTATTTTTGACTAACTATTACAAAAATATCTTCACCACTATTTTTCCTCATCTCTCCCACTCCTCTGAAGAAGGCATGGGTAATTTATATATTTATAATTATTTTATATATTATAACGGAATATTCTTTTTACTGGTACCGTTTACCTTAACGGAGGGTGCTAAATAAGAATTATAAGTAAAAAGTAAGTGTCAGCTCAAAGACGGGATATGAATCACAAAATAGATAAAAATGTAAAGTGTGATTTATAAAATTCCATAAAGAGTAAGAAAATTAAAATTAAATTTTGTTATGCATTTATTGAATTAAAGTAACCATATTATGTAGTTACTATTAGTATCATAGTTACTTGTATTAACATTTTGCATATTATCTGTAAGTGTTTTACTTACTCTTATATATTTTTTATCACATTTTATGCACATCCCATTATAGTTATTCTGATTCAATCTTTATATGAGCATTATCTAATGGAGTGTTCTCTAGATATCTTAGCCATTGGGAGAAAAGGCAGAAAAGTGAAAGTAATTTTGAATTGAAAATGGAGTATGTGAATTATGTTCGGTTTGACTTCAATTTAGTGTCTATTTTAGAATTATTTAATATTTTAATACTTTACTAGAGCGAATTATTAAGACACTATAATTGGATATTTTGTTTTCAAAATTCATGTGATCAGATTAGTTTATAATATGCTAACAAAAATATTTATGTATCTATTTTCTCTTTACTTTAATAAGTATGACATCTTTCAAAAGTCAGTTTAAAATTTCTTAAGTGCATCAACAAAAAAATTTGAACATGATATGTGAACTGAAATATTAAATCTTTGATTTGTCAACTATTTATTACATTAAATATTTAAAATTTTGCGATATATACTTCCTAGAAATAGGATTTGACATTTAAAATACTTTTATGCATTTCTTGAATTTATTTGGTAAAAATATATGTTAATTAGATTATGATATTGAGAGGAAACATGAGTATTTGAATAATTACATGAGTCAAATGTAATTTCGGGTAACATATTTTCTATCATACTTTAATATTTTGCTCTTATATTGATTGCATTATTTGTCAATTTATAATAAAAAATGGAGTGTGTGGTATATAGTGTCCTAGTCATTTGCGATTTGTTTAATATAGATTTGTTTTATTTTATAGCCTCATATGGAATTCACTTGGTGTAACTTCTTATGTTATTCCAATTTGAGAATTTGTCGTCATCATCTTGTCTCACCGTTGTTCATTCATTATTCGTAAGAACGGAACATCTATCTGACTGAAATGTGAGAATTTTGTTTCACCATAATGGTAATATTATTTTGGATGATAAGAGAAGATTTTTGCATTATAATGGTAGTCGTAGACAATGCAATTATTAGATTTGAAGTTGAAGTTCTCCAAAGTAATGTGAATCCTTTCAAATGAGTTTAAAGTCAATTTGAAGTACTTATTCCCTTCAAACAATTACGATATATTTGTCGATATCTTTAAAGATAGTAATGTTATAGAGATGTATAATCTATTGTTGTTATTCTATCAAGCTATATAAATGTTTGGAACGAGGGAAGAGAAGAACTTAATAGGGTGAGTTAACATTTTATATTCGTAACTACATTGAGCATATGCATCAAAATTCTTTGCCAACTTACTTTAATGAAGTCATTGAACATAAAAATTATTATTGATTACTATATGTCATACTTTAATGACAAAGTTTGTAATTTAGCTATGAATTTCATAAATTAACTATTGTTATCATTAAGGAAAGGCAAAATTCCTTGATATTTAAATCTTCAGGTTAATATTTTTATTTTAGGATAATCCAAATGCAAAATTCGATGAGTGAGCATCTATTATTTTAAATGTTCTAAATCTTTATAATATTAACTTGAATAATTTAGGGGTAGGAGGATCATCTTATCTCAATTAGCCCTTTGACCTAATGGATAGTATGTTCACTACGAAAAAATGTAGGCTATACCTGCAGTCGAGAAATGCCACTAAAAGTGGGCAAAATGCCACTATAGATCAACACCTGCATTTTCTAAATTACCGCTTAAAGTCATGCCGATGTTGTGCATTGCCGACATTTCTATAATATTTAGCAACATAAAATATATGCTGTTAAAAGCTCTAAATATTGGCATCTACGATATTTGTAGTGGCCTACCTGAATGCCGGTGAAAGTTTTTACCGACAGTCAGTACAAATGTCGGTATATGCAATAACATTTAGTGGCATTTCGTTGATTGCCCCTAAATATATAGTGACATTTCTAAATGCCGATGTATATATATAATTCATAGCATTTTATCAAAGGTTGATAAAAACAACCAATAATTAGTGATATTTTGTGAAATGCCAATTAATAATTAATGGCAATTACATAATGCCGATGAAGATGTTTGACTATACAAGTTTTAGTGGCATTTGCAAAAATACCGATAAAACTGATTAATTTAATTTTATTATATACTTAAACTTTTTTTAGCACTATAATTGTGCTAAATTAAAATATCATGTTATAGTGTAATCAACTATAGTATTATTTTCTATTACATATCAACAAAATTATATATATAATAATGACAACTCTATAAACAAAAGTTCACAAATAATATCTATATTGACTTTTCAAAGGTAAATATAAAAGTGTCTATGGAGTAAACACATCAACAACCATCCAAAAAGATTAATATTATGCCATACTTAGAATCATTCATTTAGATATACAATCATCCAAATGTGATCATATCAAAATAAAGTAGTTATATGACATTTTAAAATCCTTAATATTATAGATAAAACACCGAATACATCCAAAATTTGAGGTATCATTATTGTATTTTCACTTTCATTGTGGTTTGACCTAAAAAAGTAAAATAAAGTTCATAGATAGTGTTTAAAATATTATACAATAAACCTATACTTAATGTATAAAATTTTACCAAGGAGGCCAAGCTATTTTCTTTGTAGTGGCATTTCTAATTGATCTCATATTGCTATGGCATTTTATTAATGGCTCATTTGGTGCGACAACTACATCTATATAAACTTTCCAAAATTTTTGTTCAAGTCTTTCCCCTCCAACTAATGTTGAGGGATCGTTACAGTAAACCACTCTATATGCTACTGATCAGTGAGGTCTTCTGATTAATATTAAAACAACTTCTTCACCACCCTATATATGATTTGTATTATTATTACACATAAATAGTACAAATAAAGTCAATAACTTAAATACGAATATTTATAGATTTATCTTGTTTGATGCTTAACGATAATTTCTTGCCTTCTTAGCTGAAAGTATCTGTGAAAATTAAAAATTTACATAATTGAAATGAAAGTACAATTTTCTATATAAAGAAAATAAAAATACAAAATTATCAACATAGATATATTATAAAATATATGTCAATTAGACAAACAATAAGTAATATATTATTGAAAGATATCTAAATCTACAATATGTATAATTGAAATAGAAAAGAGTATAACTCATTAATCTTGTCACCTGATAAGATGAATTAGTATAGCTAGATTTCGATGAATTATGTTCTTTTGCGCCTAATGCATTATGCACAACATTAGAATTACGAAACCCTATCATTATGGAAACACACAATAAGTGACAATTTTCATGTACATGATCCTCGTAATATTGTTAGAGTAAATGTTATTGATTCTCATAACGACAATGACAATCTTGGTAAAAAAAAATTTATCATTGATTGTATCAATCCGTCTTTCAATGATGAAATTGATCCAGATCTTCAAAAAAAATTCCCTATCTTTGATTCTATAGATATATCTCTAACAGATAAAAGTGATGTGTGATACACTTAGTTAGGATCTTTTTTTATTATATTAGTTATTTATTTTTATTAAAATAAAATTCCTGTAGATCACGTTCGAACGCAGGTGGGGTTGCGTTTGAACGCCCTTACGAATACCTACATTAGGTTCGCAAATATAGAGAACGCATAATTTGCGTTCAAACGCGGTCAGGTGAGTTCGAACGTCGCGTTCGAATGCTTACATCGCGTTCGTACATATAGAGAATGTCTTTTGTGCGTTTGAACGCGATCGACGGGAATTCTCTTGAATTAGAGTTACTTATTGTTATTAGGACTTGTTGGCTAGCATCTATAAGTATGTGGATGGCACCCAAATTTATTATGAAATTGGATTATTGATTTCTTGCCTTCTATCTTCTCTATTATCTCTCCTTTCTCCCTCTTCACCAACCTTTCACCTCTACCATTGGCAAGGTTTCTCTAAACTTCTAAGCTCCTTCGACTATCGAGCCACCCCTCTTCTTTGGGATCTCGACCACTTTGTTCCCTTCGTCTACATCCCTTAACCACATCCACCATCCACCTTCACCTCCATACCTATCCATAACTCTAATATCCACTCCACTCGTCACCACTACCATCACTCACATTCTTTTATGTTTTTGTCCCAGTTTTAATTCGAATCTGTGAAGGGCATAAATACAAAAGTTGTAGATTAGGAAGTTATGAATCTAATCCACTTAGTTTCATAATTTTCTAACTACCGGAGAATATTTGACGAATATTTTCCCACTATTGTATGGACTGATTCCTATAATATATCCAGATCTTGAAAGAATCATTGCGTAAGCCGATCTTTTGGTACCGTAACCCATCAATGCGCCGTCAAACTTATACATTTAACCTTATGGTGATAATAAATAAAAGTAATAATACTGTTGATTCTGTAAAATCTTATGTACAATATTTAGAAACTCCTATAGATAGAGTGGCACAATATATTACGTGAAATGATCTCATCAAAGTTTGAAAAAGCACTGAAGTCATTTGCTATTAAGCGTATAGATTTAAATTAAAGTCTATTAAAACTAATCCTTAGAAAATTATTATCCAATGTAGTTCAAAGGAATGTCCATAGAAGATAAATGCTATAAAGTTATCAGGTGTTGATACATTGATGATAAAATATCTTATTAGACAACACACATATAACAGATGTATATCTGGGAGGGATCATATGCAATATATGAGTTTATTCATATGCGAGTAAGTGCGCATGAGTAAATGCTCAAGAGTACTAAAGCATACACAATGAAAATGATTTAAGTTGACATGTAGAAAAATTTTGGTGTTTTAATAGGTGCATATTGTGCTAAACAAAAGGCAACATAAAAGATTCGTGATAGTTATGAGGAATCTTAGAAGTGGTTGCAAAGCTATCTTCGTGAGCTTACTATAACAAAACTTCAATGGGCTAAATATGGATGTTTTAATCATAGTTTGGGCTTTTGGTACATGCTTCTATTCATTCAAGTCACATTTGCGGCCATTGCTCGGAATTGACACTACTTTCTTAACTGGCAAGTATAGAGGTTGGTTATTTGTTGCGACTAGTTTGGATGCTAATAATCAAATCCTTCCGATAGCATCTTGTGTGGTCGACGCTAAAAATACTAAATCATAGACCTAGTTTTTATATCATCTATGAGTATCAATTGAACCTTTTGAGCGAATGATGATATTATAAGATAGACAAAAGGGATTAATTTGTGTAGTGGATAATGCATTTTCTGAAGCTTGGCACAGATATTGTATGGTGTATCTCTTCTAAAATCTTACAAATGTTCCAAAGAGCTAAAATCTTACAAATGCTGCAAAGAGTTCTTCTCAATAATAAGTTTTGGGCAGCAACACAAGCTTATAAAGAGATAGAGTTTAATTACCTCATAGAGCAGATGAAATAAGAGTATCCTCAACATTATGCTTACATAAGTAAAAATTTTATAAGTACGTGGACTAATTATTGCTTTCCAGGGAGAAGATACTCTAGACTAACAACTAACATGTTTGAAAGCCTAAACAACATTATTCATGAGTCGAAGGCTATCCCTATGTAGTATTTGACAGAGATCACAAGATTGAAGATAGTTGAATTCTATTTTAATCAAAAAACACTTGTCAAAATATACAGTACTCGTATAGTTAAAAAATTAAAGATGCTCTAGACATTTCTCGTGAAAAAGTTCAATTTGTAATTGTCATTCTATCTTCTATTTATAAATTTTAGATCAACACCTTTTATGGAAGTTATACTGTGAACATTGAAAAAAGAACTTATAGTTGTTGTCAGTAGGATATCCTTGAAATTTCATGCACACACGGGCTTACTACCCTAAGCTTTAGACTTCTTGATCCATGAGTTTTGCAATAGATATTTCACATAAGAAATATATCTAGCTACATATTCGGACTCAATTCCACCTATTGCATAAACAGAATTTTGGCCACCGGGTCTTTTGAATGAGATTAAAATGCTACCTTCCTTGGTGAGAGTTCAATATAGTCAGAAGCGAAAGAAAATGAGATTGTCGTAGGGTGAAAATGAAACAGTATAAAAGAAGAAATGCTCCAACCCTAAAAAAACTAGGACATAACTCTAGTTCTTGCACAAATCCCTAAGCAATTCATATTGAAAGACTACACTTGCATGCTACAATGCATCAAACTATTTAAATGTACATGTGTTAATTTTAATTTTTGTGTGTCCATGATGTTTTAAGGAATCAATGTGTTTTATATATAATATTTAGGAATAAATTTATTTTATACATGATGTGTTTAAGGATCAATTATTTACTAGTGATCAAGATATTCAAATATATCAAGAAAGTTCATAGGAACTAAATTTCACTAGTTTTGTATGTTGGTTAAGTAGAAATACAATTGATCATTAAGCATGACTATTGTATATTAAGTACCAATTCCATTAGCATATTGACTAATTTCGTTGTTTGTACTTTAGTCAAAAGTGAAGATATGATAGTTAGCATTTAAGTATCAATTATTATACTAGTGATCAAGATGCTTCAAACATATCAAAGAAGTTCGTAGTTTAAATACAAATTCCTTTGGCATAAGAATGAATGTCATAGTTTTGTATGTATGTCAAGTAGAAAGACAGTTCATCATTAAGTACGACTGTTTTATTATTTATACATTCTATACAAAAATAAAGATACAATAGTTAGTGTTTAAGGATCAATTATTTTACTAGTGATCAAGATACTTCAAACATATGGGGACATTGGGCTCGATGGATTGAGTCTAGTTATTTTATTTATTTTATTATAATATGATTTAGTCATAGTCTTAATATGTTAGAATTTATTTAATTAGCTAAGTTCAGTTAAGTTCAGTTCTGCACAGTTTTAAGAAAAATCAGAAAATATTCATTAGATATCTAAATGTTATGGAACCACTTGGATAAGGTAGGATACTCCTGATCTCGTATTCTAAGGCTTTTTTAGATTCATATTCAATTAGCGACAGAAAGAACTAATCCAAGAAGAACAAGAAAGACTGGTTTAGCTAAGTTTATTAGTTTGTTTAGGACTCTTATGTTTTATTCTCTACAAATAGTGTCTTATGACTTGTATCTAGAAAATAAATCATTAATGAAGAATCATTTGGCTAAGGCTTGTCACCTCTTATCTCCCCTCTTCTTCTCTTGGTTGCAAATCACAACTCTCTCCACCTCCAATTGAGCCACATTCTTTCGTTGGCAAGGTTCTTGACAAACTTCTAACATCCTTCTTCTCTCCTTAATCTCCTCCTCAATCTCTATTCCCTAATCTCCATCCAAGGACACATCAATATCTGCACTAATCTAGCCATTAATAGCAGCAAGCGTACAAATTGATCCAAGTAGATTTAGTTCGGATTTTTATCCTGCAGGTCTATCTCTCCGACCTTCATCCACTTATTCGATTTCCAAATCTAAACATCCAAATCTCAAGATACTAAATTAATTTGTTGGAAATCTCTCTCCCAAAGCTACAACATATCTAATTTTCAAAAGCATCTAACTAGTAGAACTCCGAAATATTTCACAAATTTTTCATATGTAAGTTTGTCCAAAACCATTACAAATTAGATTAAGCCAATTAGTAACACACGTGTTTTCCAAAATGAGAATAACTGATCATCTCCTTGAAGCCATAACCGATGTTTAATCTCCTCGAAGCCATTACAGGCTTACATGACTTAATTGAATTTGCCTCAGTGGTTTACGTGACTTAACTAGACTTGCCTTAAGGGTTTACATTAAAAATAAACATGACCTAAAGATAAACATGACTTAGCTAAATCAGCCATCCTTATCCTTTTCGGAATGTTTCTTCATTATGTCACAGATGGAGTCCCAATCTGAAGAAACCTTGAATATGAAAGTTGTAGATCATGACATTTTGATCATCTCATAATATTCAGTCAACTAATAAATATTTGTAGATTATTTTTCTAAAACTGCATAGAAGTTAGTGAACTTTGGTAATTAGATAAACTCTAACCTACTTAGATTCTAACTAAACTATATAAATAGAATAAGTAAGATAACTAGACATGATTCATCAAATCCAATGTCCCCATAATGCAATCCAATCTAAACTGATTCACATCAATCCACCATGCTTCCGATCACCTTGTCCTCAAGGTGTCCATGATGATTTCCATACCCTCTGACCCTCTCGAATTACATGTCCTCAATCTTTCTGTGGATCTCATGTACCATGAGAAGGAGGGTCTCATGATAGGTTCTGCTCTAGGGCCCACTTATTCAAGTCATAGTCTGCTCTAACCACGGGTAAGTTGGGCTAAATCCTAGCCATGAGTGGTTTGAGCCAAGGTCTTAGTGCAGGTGGTTTAGGCCATGGCTCGGGTGCGGGTGGTCCAAGGAAGGTGCTAATGGTAGTGGCTTAGACTGAAAGTACCTAGATCACTACCAGTGGAAAGGTTGGGTTTTCAGCCCTAGCTTCCACCATGGCTAGGGAAGACAGTATTAGGGCCATTGCCAGGGGCTTCTTTGGCGCAATAGGGGTGGCTTGGAGGGTCTGCGGTGGTGGAGGGACCTCCACCGCAACTGAAGGAGGAGTGGTTGTGGTGGTTTGGAGCTCTCCTCCATCTCCTTCAAGGGTGGATTTTATCTCGTTGAGGATGGCTGGTTTCGATGTGGTCGACAGTTTTAGCTGCACAGAGGGGTGGTGTTGAGCTAGGATAATTGCCATCAAGGCTTGGACAGCCTTCCCAATCCTCTCAGAGCTCTCCATTTCTCTCTTCCATAATTCTCGCAACGATTTGATGGACTCTACCAATGCCTTCGCCCACACCGATGGCTCATTGGTGCCTGCTGCTATTGGTACTAAGAAAACCTCCACATGCACTAAGATGAGTTCTTGGTCCTCCATGGACTCGATCTCCGTTGGTTTAGCTTTGGATCATCTGTTCACTATCGTCCAAGGAACGACGGCTCTAATACCAATTGTTATGGACTAGATCTGGACTGATTCGGACGTAAGAAAATTATAAAAATTTAGGTACTAGTTGCCTCATGAGATAGGGTTCTAATGGCTTTTGTTTCATATCAATTGGATGTCTGGGTGAAAAAGTATAATTGAAATAGAGGAGCAATGTCAGAATGGGGCAAGATAGTAAATATTCGATGTTGCGGTGGTCGTCGAAGGGTGGCGGATGGACAAGAGCGGTAGCGGATGGCCGTTTAGTAGGGTGGATGCTGGATGTAACGATTGCTATGGGTTGGAGGTAGACTTTCGATTTCTAACTTAGATCTACTCCTAGGAAAATAAAGACGATATAACTAAAATGGTAAATGCGAGAATAAGAAAAACTAAACTCAATTAATTCTCAATGCTTGGATACTTAGATGAATAAAGCCCAGCGCCTCTATATGTAGAGATTGGGTGCAATAAGTCCTACTCCGACTTAGCCCTAAAGGGTTATAGAACTCGAATATGGACTTTCCTTAGAGACTTATATGTAGTGGTGAAAACGGATCGGATAGTGCTCAACCCATATCCGGATCCATATTTTTAGTTCGGATACGGATTCGAATACGGATATTAAACGGATAGCAAAATTTAAAACCATATCCTAATTAAACGGATACGGATAATTTTCGGATAAAGGATCGGATCTTAAACGGATATTGATTGAATTTAAAATAATTATAATATTTTATTTAGATATAATTAACACAAAGTTATTAAGAGTTTTACAACAAATAATTTTTTTGTATGTCAAATATATAAAATTAGAGAAATTAATCAGTATAAATAATATATAATGTATTATTAGTAACAATATTAATATTTACTATATAAATAAGCAAACTAAAAATTGTAAATCTGACCCGTATCCGAATAAATGGATATCTGATATCCGTATCCAAATCCGAAAAATATATCCGACCCGTATCCGAATTTTTTTTAAAAAATTCTATCCGTATCCAAATCTGTATCTGAATCGGATAGAAATTTTTTATCCGAATCCAATTCGAGTTGGGTCGGATAGCGGGTCGGGTCGGAGTTAATCTGACCCGTTTTCACCCCTACTTATATGACTTGATTGAACTTACCTTAGTGACTTATATGACTTAACTAGGCTTGCCTAAAGGGTTTACATTAAAGATAAATATGATCTAGAGATCAATATAACTTAGCTAAATCAGCCTTCCTTATCCTTCTCGGAATGTTTCTTCATTATGCCACATATGGTGTCGTAATCTAGAGAAACCTTTAATACGAAATTGTAGATTAGGAGGTATTTGATCTTCTCCATGTGGTTTGATAATATTCGGTCAACTAATAAATATCCGTAGAATATTTTCCTAAAACTATGTAGAAGTTAATGAACTTAGCTAATTAGATAAACTCTAACCTATTTAGATTCTAACTAAACTACATTAAGCAGAATATATAAAATAACTACACTCGATCCATCGAATCTAATATCATCATGATGCGATCCAATCTGACCTGATTCACATCAGATGGTGTCAAGCAGGGAGAGGGAAGAAGAGCCCTTTACAACTAGTGTAGTGCCCTAGCTAGTTATATTAGGGACTACCCATCAGGCTGGATGATGCTAGCGCGAGTGCGCACAAGTCGGGCTAGATGGTGCTAGCCTAAGCGCACTTGAATCAAGCTGGGATTTACCCAATGAGAGTGCGCTAGCGCAAGCTGGGCCTGGCCTAGCTCGATAGTCCTGTCTCGAGCTAGGCTTGGCCCAGTCCCTTTTTAAAATTGGTTTGGGCATGGCCCAAGTTCGATTTTCTATTAGCAGAGTCCGTGCCCTTTGTGGGCATTTTCTTGACTTCTTTTTCTCTTCTTTTTTATTTGTTCCCTCTTTCACTACCCTTTTGAACATCGAAGTAGGTGCTGACCTAGTGATTCTGTTGTAGAGCTCCCTAGGACTAGCGCTTGCTAGAGTAAGCCATGATTAGGGTGGCATGATGAGGCTACGGAACGATTCCTTCAAGATCTGAATATATTAGGAAGCAGTCCACGCAACCAAAGTAAAATATTCACCAAATATTACGGATCAATTCCACTTGGTTTCATAATTTTCTGACTACTAGAGAATATTTTGTGAATATTTTTTCTTGGTTGCACAAACCACTTCGTACAATAAATTCAGATCTTGAAGGAATCGTTCCATAGCCCTATCATTGGTATCAGAGCCAAGCGAACCTCAGACCTCTATTAATGGTTGAAACAAGGAAGATGACATCAACAAGGAGACCAATAAAGAGCACACCAACAAGGGAAGACCCAATCCACGATAACCCTAATCGTGAGGCCGATTCCCTTGGAGCGACCATGGTAGGACCAAGTCAACCAACGTCCATGGGTGTGAACATGGGCTCGGTAGATGAACTTAGGGGCATGTTCCAAATATTGCTGTATAGAGTTGACATAATGCAGAACGCCCTTCTCGGTATTTGCAAACGCGATGCAGGTGTTCATAGTGCGTTCGAACGCGGTGCATTCTCTTCATCCACGTTCACAAACCCGTTCACAAACCGCGTTCGAACTCACTCCACCCGCATTCGAACGCGACTTACAGAAAACTTATTTTAATAGAAATTAAACACTAAAACATGAAACAAAAATACTCCTAAAGTGAATCCATGCTCGAGACGATGTCGATGAAGTCCATATCGTATCAATCCACCACGCTTCCGTAACCTTGTCCTCAAGGTTTGAAGTTTGGAAAGCGATCCATGATATCTAACTCTAGCTCCCAGGTAGACTCGTCGGTAGGTTTGCCCAGCCACTCAATTAGCACTTCAGTCTCTAATCTGGTCCCATGGCGTCTTCTCCTGCGGCCTAATACTCGGACCGGTTCAGTGGGGCCATCCTCCTCCATTAGTTCGGGTAAGGCCGAACCCACCACATGGTTAGGCCCGATCTGGGCCTTCAGGTAGGTCCAACCGGTAAGCTACTGGACCGATTCGTTGTAGCACTCGATACGGACCGTAGTACTCGTAACCCAACTTTTGGTTCAAAATTGGCCTCAATGTGGATTGCCGATACAGTTGAGCTCGAACGAACACCAATTGATCCACCTCAAATTCTCGCTCACGTCGACCTTTGTCATGAGTTTGCTTCATGCGGTTTTGGACTGTGGCTAGGTGAGTCTTGAGTCGTCTCAATGTTTCATCTCGATCAGCAAGCTCCAAGTCAAGCTCAATCCTATCCGTCGTCGCGAGTCTATCGTACGCACGCAAGACAGGGGGAGTGCGCCCATAAACCGCCTCAAAGGGGGTCATGCTGATGCTAGAGTGATGAGCAATATTGTATGACCACTCGGCCCATGGAAGGAATTTGACCCAATCCTTTGGTCGGTCCGTCACAAAGCATCGCAAATATTGCTCCAGTCCGCGATTCACAACCTCAGTTTGGCCATCCGTCTCGAGGTGATAAGCTGAACTAAGGTTGATTTGAGCCCCTTGCAATCTGAAGAACTCGGACCAAAACTCACTGATGAAGATGCGATCTCGGTCTGACACGATCGTCCTAGGCATCCCATGCAAGCGTGCCACTTCCCGAACAAAAATTTCAGCAACCCTTTTCGCTAAAAACGGGTGAGACAATGCTATGAAATGAGCATATTTGCTCAGTCTATCCACCACAACAAACACCACCGATTGTCCCCGAATAGACGTGGAGGGAGATTTCGGCTATCATGTCCTCCACGGGTTGCTCCTCAGCTTCTTCTCCTTGATGTCCAGCCACATCTGCACTTTCAGCTGCAAACTCATCCTCAGCTTCCTCCAATCCATCGATTAGCATCACTGATCCCATCGGTTTAGCGCAGCGATGCCCGGGTACAAACTTCTCATCAAAACGGAAGCATAGGCCCTTGGCCCTTCTTTCTTCTACTTGGGCAAGTGTGAGTGCTCGTCCCGGACCTCTAGGTGCATACTTCACATCTTGGGATGGCTTCAAGGGTGCTCGAGGAGGTACCACTGTAGCAGCAACTCTTAGTACTCCGGTGATGCTTCCTGTCGTTATGGTTGGTTGGGATTGATTGCGGCTTCCTTGGCTCGTCCAACTCTGTTTCAAGTGTATCTTCATGGCCCTATGTTTGTCTTCCATAAGCACTGCATCCTCAAAGACCTCCTTTAAGGTTCTAGGCCTTAAAGCCCTCACATCGGTTTGTATGTCACCCCGCAGCCCGGAGATGAAGGTGCTGCGAAGTTGCTGATCCGTCCATGGTGGATGACATCGGCTACTAATCCTCTCAAATTCTTCTTGGTATGCCCCAACCGTAGTCTTTTGCACTGTTTTTGAGAGGAGAGCATCAAAGTCTTCATACCCCGATGCTCCAAATCGCCGTATGATATCGGCGCAAAATTCAGCCCAAGTTTCGATGGCCTCTATGGCATTGGCTGCTTGAAACCAATGAAGCGCCGCATCCTCAAGGTGGAAGCTCGCAAGCGTCACCTTGTATTCTTCCGCCATACCTTGGTATGCAAAGAATTGCTCCGCCCTATACAACCAATCGTTCGGATCGCCATCTTTGAACTTGGGGAATTCGAGACGCACGACTTATCCACGGATGCCATTGTCTTGTTCCGGATCATGTCCAAGTCCTTGTCTAACCGGGGGAGGATGCACCATGAAGAGCTGATGATCCCTCCTTCGGTTTTGATTAACTCGCCGTGGTTCCGGATCGTGTTGACCCGCCCACGGATCTTGATCTCCAAGGTGGTCTCCATAGTGGTTTGCTCATCGGATGGGTTTACCTGCAACTGGACCTGGTGTAACCATCCTTGCTTGCCTCTGCCCATAGGGTGGTGGTTGCAAAGGCTGAACTAGTGGCGGTGAGTTCAAGGGGGTGGACTCGCGTCGTGGGGTCGAGGGTGCGTTCCCGTTCGCCATTGCTTCCTTTGTTGCCCGTAGTTCCCGCATCATCTCCATCATCATTTGATTATTGATGGCTATTTGCTCGGAAAGAGACCCCAACACGGCTTGAACGCTAGGTTCTTCCGTATTCCGATTAGATCGGGCGGTTCCGTGGGTGGAAGTCCCTACAACCGTTTCTCTCTCCTCTATTGAGAGAATCTCTTCTTCATCATCTCGCCGTGCAGCCATGATCTGGTGGTCGTCATAGGAAGCGCTTGTCCAAGGAACGGTGGCTCTAATACCAAGCTTGATACGATCACGCCTCGGGCTATGGAGCTTTGATACCAAATTGATACGATCTCCCCTTAGGCTAAGGTTTGATCTCTCCCAATTTCCTGATCTGGACTAGATCTAGCATGGAACTTTAAAATAAGATCCTGAAATATGTCGCCGTTGGATCGACGTGAAACTTTGATATGTCATAGACCCAGAAAAGAGCTTTCCAACAAATCTAGGTTTAGGCGAATCGGATATGGGGATCTTGAGATATCGTCCGATTAGTGGACGAAAGTCAGGTGGTCTGTTTTGGATCCGTGGATGGAGGCACGTGATCCTAGGTAATGGTGGTTGAAGGTGGACTGGCGTTAATGGGGTGGCACCGGTAAAAAGTGGTGGTCGAAGGGTTATGGTTGATGGAAGGGTTAGAGCAAGTGTTGGATAGATTGGAAGAAGGGGGAGGAGAGGGCCACCCCTAAGGGATTATGGTGATTAGCCGGTCGAGGGAGGTTAGAAGCGGCGTCGCCGGGGATTGAGAGAACGGGAGCGAAGAAGATGAAGGACGTAAGGCAAAACTCAATTCTCAATATTCAATAATCCATAATGACTTTGGTTGCCTTCCACATCCTTTTATAGGCTAACCGATAACTCAAATTAACCCTAAAAACACAATTTTTGCCGACCGCGTTCGAACGCACCGAGTTCACTCCTCTGGATTTGCGAACGCGATGCAGGCGTTTGAACGCACGATCGAACGCCCTTCTCGGTATTTGCAAACGTGATGCAGGCGTTCATAGTGCGTTCGAACACGGTGCATTCTCTTCATCTACATTCACAACCCCGTTCACAAACCGTGTTCGAACTCACTCCACCCGCTTTCGAACGCGACTTACAGAAAACTTATTTTAATGGAAATTAAACACTAAAACATGAAACAAAAATACTCCTAAAGTGAATCCATGCTCGAGACGACGTCGGTGAAGTCCGAATCGTATCAGAAATTCTGCGGATTCAAAGACAGTAGCTACTAGTACTAAACCACGACAACCTTTGAGACCTTATTTCGATGTTAGAGGAGGCACAAGACCCCCCGTTCGACCTCTCACACCTGCCCAAGTGGAGGAGCGAAGAGCGAAGAGTCTTTGCTTTCGATGCGATGAACGTTTCACCTCCGATCATCGGTGTTCCAAATCGATCGGGAGTGTGATGCTCATCGACGGTCTCAAGGAGGATGATGAGGTTGTGGGTGATGGAGTGTGTTCAGATGAGGTCCATAAGGAGGCCGTTGAGGAGGGCGCGGAGGAAGATATCCAAACTGAAATATCGATGCATGCATATTCGGGTACTTCCACGCCGAGGACATTGAGGGTAGATGGACTCATTAGAAAGCATTGTGTGCATATCCTCATTGATTCAGGGAGTACACACAACTTTCTAGATGAGAGGTTAGTAAGGAGATTGGGCTTGGATGCTGAACTGACCACGGGGTTTGACGTTGCTATTGTAGACGGCACAAAGCTTAAGACAGATAGCTTGTATCGCCGAGTCGGTATACAAGTGCAAGGATACGACATCATTATGGACTTATATCCATTAGCGCTGCGAAGAGCGGACATTGTCCTTGGCACTCAGTGGTTACAAAGATTGGGACCCGTCACTTTTGATTTCCGGAGCATGTGAATGAAATTTAAGCAAGGAAACAAAGATGTGCGGCTTGTTGGTGTTCGATTTCCGCCGATTCCTACGATGTAGCCGATGATGGGGCTACCATGTGCGAGTGATTTGGCCTATCTTCTTCATTTTGGACCAACAAGAGATGAGCCTCAAATGAGTCTAGATACTATCATCGAGTTGTCTAATTTATTATTTGCTAGACTGTTTGAGGAACCAAAGGAGTTGTCACCAAGGAGAATGGCGGACCATCGCATAGAGATTGTGCCCGGGGCTACACCGACGAATGTGAGGCCATATCACTATCCACATGTACAAAAGAAAGTTATCTCAAAGATGGTAGCTGAGATGTTAGAGCAAGGCCTCATTCAACCAAGTCATAACTCATACTCATCGCCCGTGCTATTGGTGCGAAAGAAGGACGAGACATGGCGTTTTTGTGCCGACTATCGGGTACTAAATGCTATTACTATCAAGGATCGATATCCCATTCCGGTTATAGAGGAGTTGCTAGACGAGCTTGCAAGGGCGATTACATTCAGTAAGCTTGACTTGAGGGCCGGGTATCATCAAATTAGAGTTCACCCGGCGGATGTGCACAAGATTGCATTTCGGACTCCGGATGGGCATTACAAGTTTCGGGTGATGCCTTTTGGTCTCACCAATGCTCCAGCTACTTTTCAATGCCTCATAAATGATATATTTTGGCCTCTATTGCGAAGGTATATTTTGGTATTCTTTGACGACATTTTGGTGTATAGTAGAATTGAATTGAAGCATTGGCGGCATTTGGAGGATGTGCTGAATTTGTTAAAGCAAAACTTATTACAGATCAAAAAGTCTAAGTGCCCATGGGAGTACCACAAGTGGAGTATTTAGGCCACATCATCTCGACGGAAGGTGTAGCAACGGATCCTCAAAAGATAACATATATAACCGCTTGGCCTATTCCTATTACCATAACAAGATTGCAAGGATTTTTCGGGCAGACCAAATATTATCGCTGCTTCATCGCCAGGTATGGCAAGATCGCTGCTCCTCTCACTTCTTTGTTGAATGACTCTTTTAGATGGACGGATGAAGCCACTACAACCTTTGAAAAACTGAAATCAACAATGACGACGACGCTCGTTTTAGCGCTACCGGACTCCACCAAAGAGTTCATTGTAGAATATGATGCGTTAGGAGTTGGCATAGGAGCTGTACTAATGCAAAGGAGGATGTCCATTGCCTTTCTTTGTAAAGCTTTATCACAAAAATCTCAGCAATTATCGACTTATGAGAGAGAAATATTGGCAATTCTGCATGCGGTGACAAAGTTAAGGCCTTATTTGATCGATAGGCGATTTATTATTCAAACCGATCAGAGAAGCCTTTCATACTTTATGGGACAGCGTATACACACTCCGACACAGCAGAGATGGGTTACAAAATTACTGGGGTATGATTATGAAATTTAATACAAGGAACGAAAATAGAGCGATGGATGCATTATCACGCCAACCCGGTACCGCCGAGCTTGTAGCCTATTCTTCTCCCACTTTTCCATTTCTTGATGAGCTAAGGTATGCATGTACATCTGACCCAGATATTTTGAGATTGTTATAAGAGGTGATGGATGATCCGGAGCGTCATCTAGAGTTGGAGAATCGATGCGGTTTGCTGTTGGACCGCGGATCCATTCGGGTGCCCACAAATGATGGATTGCAATAGAAATTATTGGAGCACTTCCACCAAACTCCATAGGCTGATCATGAGAGTGTCTTGAGGACTTATAAGAGGATATCTTAGAGTTGCACGTGGCCACGATTGAGGTAGGATATGAGGAGTTTTGTCCGTGTTTGCCAAGTCTATCAAAGGGCTAAGGCAACCACATTGAAACCGGTCGGATTACTACAACCTTATCCTATACCGAACCGAGTTTGGAAAGACATTTCTATGAATTTTATAGAGGGTCTTCCGCTGGTACGTGGTTATTCCGTTATCTTTGTGGTGGTTAACAGATTGAGCAAGTATGCGCACTTTTCGGCATTGTCACATTTATTTTCAGCCAAGTCAATAGCTGAAATTTTTGTTAGAGATGTTACTCGGTTACATGGCATGCCACGCATAATTATCTCAGATCGTGATCGTGTATTTATAAGCGTTTTTTGGACAGAGTTTTTCAGATTGCAGGGGACTCGATTGAATTTCAGTTCGGCATACCATCCACAAACGGACGGCTAAACCGATGTGGTCAATCAAGGCATTGAGCAGTACTTGAGGTGCTTTGTTGGAGATATGCTGAGATGATGGTTGGAGTTCTTACCATGGGCGGAGAGGTCCTACAACACTGCCTACTAAAGCAGCATTGGCATGACTCCATTTGAGGTGGTGTATGGACGCACGACTCCGATATTACGCACTTATGATCTAGTGGCATCTGTAGATCGGACAGAGATTGACTTAACTTTAATTGATAGAGATGCCATATTGAGGAGGTTACGTGCCCATCTTAAACTTGCTCAAAATCAAATAAAGCAAGTTTATGATCGCAGTCATCGGGAGCAGGAGTTCGACATCGGCAGTTGGGTATTTGTGAGGATACAGCCGTATGGACAGGTGACCTTGCATCTGATGCATAACCAAAAGTTAGCTCATCGCTACTTTGGTCCGCTTTGGGTGTTATGGTACGATCTCCCCTTAGGCTAAGGTTCGATCTCTTCTAATTCTTTAATTTGGACTAGATTTGGCACGAAACTTTGTAATAAGATATCAAAAGATTCCGCCGTTGGATCGATGTGAAATTTGGATATGTTGCAGCCCCAAAAAAGAGCTTTCTAACAAATCAAGTCTCAGGCAAATCAAATGTGGGGATCTCGAGATATCGTCCAATTAGTGGACAAACGTCAGGGTGGTCTATTTAGGATCCGTGGATGGAAGCACAAGATCCTAGGTGATGGTGGTTGGAGGCGGACCGACGATTGTGGGGTGGCACCGGTGAAAAGTGGTGATGGAAAGGTTATGGTTGATGGAAGGGTTAGGACAAGTGTTGAATAGATTGGAAGAAGGGGGAGGAGAGGCCGCCCCTAAGGGTCTAGGGTGATTGGCTGGTCGAGGGAGGTTAGAAGCGGCGTCGCTGGGGATTGAGAGAACGAGAGCGAAGAAGACGAAGGAGACAAGGCAAAACTCAATTCTTCAATAATAATCTCTAGTTGTTATCCACATCCCTTTTAGAGGCTAACCAAACAACTCAAAATTAACCCTAAACAATACAATTTTGTCGACCGCGTTCGAACGCGCCCGATAGCGTTCAAACGCACCGAGTTCGCTCTTCTCTGGATTTGCGAACGCGATGCAGGCGTTCGAATATGCAATCGAACGCGCCTGTTTCCCACTTCTCTGGATTTGCGAACGCGATGTAGACTTTCACGGTGTGTTCGAACGCAGCGTGAAAGATCTAGATTTCTAACTTCTAGAGGAAAAACATATCCGTATCTTAAATCATTTCAACGGTTAAATTGATCCCTACTACCTTCAAAAGCTTCATGTTCAGTCTTGTCCAAAATAGCAACTTAGATCGACAATCTTCTTCCTCAAATGCAATTATAACAAGCTTGGGACTCGGTATTAGAGAGGGGTTATCTATTTTGGCCCCCTTTCCTATGCCGTGATTATGGAGCAGGCCTTGTTTATTGAGACAAATATTTTGGAGCAGAGGGCATGAAACTAGGGCGGGGACAAATCAATGTTGTTAGGGCCGAGGTCGTGATGCTCACCGTTCTAGTTTAAGCTCGAGGTCAAGCGGCCCATCTTCATAGTCAAGACTAGGTTATCGTTTGTATCTGGCAGGCAATTCTACTTTCGATTTAAATCACAACATGATCACTATGAGTTTTTAGTGATGCCCCTTGGCTTGACCATTGCACCAGCCATTTTCATGGACCTGATGAATAGGATCTTTCACCTATTCTTGGATCTATTTGTGGTGGTGTTCATTGGTGACATTCTGGTCTATTCATCCAACGAGCAAGAGCATAAGCAGCATCTTCAGTTGGTGTTGTAGGCCTTAGAAAGGAATGTCTTTTTGCCAAATTCTTGAAATGTGAGTTTTGGTTGCAGGAGATGGTCTTCCTACGCTATGTTGATTTCGGAGATGGCATCGGAGTGGACCAATCGAAGATCATGGCGGTGATGGAGTGGAAGCGGCCAGCTAGTGTGCCTGAGGTCCAAAGTTTCCTTAGGCTTGCCAACTATTACAGTGCTTTGTCGAGGGATTCTCAAAAATCACTTCTCCTCTTTCTAGGCTCACTCGCAAAAACCAATGATTTGTGTGGAATCTAAAATATGAGGAGAGATTCCCAGAGTTGAAGCATCGATCGACTTCAGACTCTGTCCTCATAGTGACAAGGAGTGGGGTCGTATTCTAGGTCTATTGTGACGCATCCATTCGCAGCTTGGGATGCATGTTGATACAAGATGGGAAGGTAGTACCCTATGCCTTATGGCAATTAATAGACTACAAAAAGAACTAACCCACTCATGACTTGGAGTTGACCACAGCTGTTTTCACCCTCAAAATTTGGCGACACTATCTCTATAGGGAGAAATGTGAAATCTTTTCTAATCATAAGAGCCTCAAGTACATATTCACTTAAAAGGAGTTGAACCTTCATCAGTGGCAATGGTTGGAACTAGTAAATGATTATGACTGCACCATTAATTATCACTCTGGATGGGTTGATGTCGTGGCTAATTTATTGAGTAGGAAATCCTCCAACAACCTTGCTTTTCTTCTTATCGAGCAACCAATCCTACTAAGAGACTTGTAGTAGCTGGACACTCCAATTCTAACTTAGAAGGGAGGGAGAAGACTTCTTGCCCAGTTGACTACCAAATCCACCCTTTCAAACAAGATTAAGACGGCCAAGGGAGATGACCCCACCTTTTTCGGATCATCCAATAGGTGCTGAGCGGCAGGAGGATCTGTTTGGTTTGGACCCATCCAGAGTGTTAAGGTTTGGAGAAAGATTATGTATACCTAAGACTAGGGGGTGCAAGAGGAAATCTTGGTAGAAGCCCATCAGCCTACGTATACCATGCATCCTAGAGAGACCAAGATATACCATAGTTTGTAAAGATATTTTTGGTGACCAGGTTTGAAGAGAAGCATTACAAAGTTTGTTACTTGATGTCTAATTTGTCAGCAGGTGAAGATTAAGCATCAAAGGCCACCCTTCAACCATTGGTTATTCTTAAATGGAAGTAGGAGCCTGTTATTATGGACTTTGTTACTAGGATGCCAAGACAAAAAGAAAGAAAGATGCTATCTGGATTACTGTAGATAGATTAACTAAGTCGGCGCACTTCCTATCTGTTAGCGTCATTGACTCGATGGAGTAGCTTGCCTTCCAATTCAGGGATGAGATCTTTTATCGACATGGGTTTCCTATCTCTATCACCTCTGGTCATGACCCTAGATTTGTGTCTTGATTTTGGCGTCATCTACATAAGTCTTTTGTGACCAAATTACAGTACAGCACAGCATATCAACCTCAGACGAACGAATATATGCAGCACGATATTTAGACATTAGAGGACATGTAGCCGATGCAAATTCTTGACAAGAGGATGAAGACACTGAAAGCCAAAACTATACCTTTGGTCAAGGTACTTCGAAAGAATCATACGGTGGAGGAGGCCTCGTGGGAGATCGAGGAAGAGATGAGGACATCCTACCCTTTCCTTTTTGAACTAATAGGTGAGTAATCAAATTTCGGATTTAAATTTTATTACGAGCGATAGAGTTGTAACACCCAAAAGAATAAAAAAATAAAAAAATAAATTTTAAGAGGGGGAGGCAGCCTAAGAAAGGAACTCTTTTGATAGGCCGAGGTGAGGGAGGGGCAAGCCAAGCCACCCCACTACGTACGGCACTGACGACGTGCATGATGATGGGGCCTTGGGTAGTAGGTCGCCGCCCTTTTCTCCCCTTCTCTCTCTATTTTCTCCCCCCTCCTCTCTCGGTTCACTCTCCCTCCACCTTTCTTCTCCTCAATACACCACCTCCTTCCTCCACCCCACTCCCCCCACCCCCCATCCAACTACTATCGTGGTTACCATTGTTGTGACCAAAGCCGGTGAACCCGTCGTCATTTGTAAGTCTTCCTCCCCTGCTCCCTCATTTCAATGACCAATGGTTCTAGTATGGCACTTCGAGCGTGTTACTCCCTCCTCCTTCCCCTTTTGCCTATGGCCACCGGCAAAAGGCTCGCTCTCGTGGGGATAGTGTCAAGTGGGGAGGGGAAGAGCCCCCACTGGTGTAGTGCCCCAACCAAACAAGATGGGGACTGCCCTCTCTTGAAGAAAATAAATTTTGCTTACAAATTAATTATTAATAATCTAATATTAACAAATCTGTGTACAACTCAAACTATATCTAGATGACTCTTTTTCTTTTCTCAACGCATATTTTATTCTCAATAGAATTTTACCTAACCCATGATCCAATCTTTTAACTATTCATTTTTCCTCTAGAGTAAGCTAAATGAGGAAGGATTTGCAAAAGATAAAGTTTACACAAGCATGTCGTGCACAAAATTAAGATAACTTTGTAATAAATAACTTTTGGGAACTTCATAACACTAGCCCATCGAAATATTCTAAGAGTCATGTCACAGAACTTGGGATTCAAAATTTGGCAACGCTCTAGAAATAAAATCTTGATAAGTAAAATAAAGATAATTAGAAAAATCCAAAGTAAGATGTATATTTTAATAAAATCAATGACGCCCTCTTCATCTTCCAAGAGTGACAACTTCTCCAACACAACCTCCATTTGCTTTTTTGTTATTGTCATTCCACGAATAAAATATCTCTTTATAAAAAGAATGTTGTATGGCATTCACTTTTCTACCCTTTAGTGTTGACGACTACCTTTTCACCATTTAATGGTAATCAAGAAATTACGATAGTTTCCACTACCTTCAACTAAAGCTTAAATTCCCCATAAACAAATGTTGATCCACTCCTCCATTCTTTAATTACCTCTCAAAGGAGTGGTATGCACTATGCGGCATGCGAAAAATTAAATAAAAACTTGAAAGGTATTTTGGAAGCAATCTCCATATATCGATCATAAATGATTTTGAACATCTTCTTTATTTTACTTATTTAGCATCGTGAAGCAATCATTCACGATTTAAAGACTCAGTATTTCTCCACCAATTTTTAGAATCAGATCCTTCTATGACCTTGTCAAACTTCTTTGATGGAGAGGTCTGGTTGGCTTAAAACTTATCATTAGAGTCCATCTTCCTTTTCTATAAAAGGGTTTAACTTGATTGAAGTTCCTTCAGTTCACGCTTTTTGTCTTCATCGCGATTAGTAGAATTTCTCTTCTTGATATTTGTTATAAGATTAATTCAAATTATCTACACATATCATAAGAACATAAGATTTCAAACAACCAACAAGATTATAAGTATACAAGACACAAAATATACATCTCATTTGGTAATTAAAATGCAAATAACAAGTACAAATATTGTCAGTAAACTACGAAACCAAAATAATAATTTACAATTTTAATAATAAGCTACGAAACCAAAATAACAAGGACGAATTTTATCAATAAAACTACGAAACTAAAATTATAACTAGCATTTTGGTAATTTAATTACGAAAGTAACATTACAACTATTCATATCTTTTCACATTCACTAATAATCCCTAAAATGCAAATATAACTGTACAAACTAGTGATCCTAGTATTATAAACTGAAAAAAAAAATGAAAATCTAACTAAATTGTCCCACAAAATCTTCTCAATAAATAATCCCACGAAATCAAGAGGGCTTTCTCAATAAATGGTCTCACAAAATCAAGAGGGATTTCTCAATAAATAGTCTCACAAAATTAAAAGGGCTTTCTTAATAAATGATTCTACAAATCCTTATAAATTGGAAAATTCTTCACTGTAGAATACGGATAAATTCAACGAACTCTGACAAAACTCTAAGAGGAAAAAAATTAAACAATAACCTCAAAACATTGCAAAGTAACTTAACAATGCTACTAAATGTCAACATTAACAACCATATATATACATTAATAATACTAAATAACAAAATAATATCGACAATGAGAATTTAAAATATCTAGTCGAGAAAACAAAGTGAAAGATCGGGCTTGTTAACTTTAGACAAAATTTCAAGAAAGGACATGATCGATGAACTGAAAACCATAGAGTATAGAGAGACATTAGCTACGATGTATATCTCCAAGCAAAACCCTATTTTATTTTTCAAATACGAAGGAACAAAATAAACAAATGATTTTTTTATTTAAAGTCATTAATTAAGGTCTCTTCAATTGGGTAATCATACTAGAGTGAATTTTTGGTGCAAAAACCTCAACAAAAAAAAAGAATTTATTTCAAAGCTTTATTTGCAACATGAGCTGCTTTGTTTATCATTTTGGCAATATACAAGCTAATGTTTGTAAAATATAGTTTATCAGTTTAATATTACCTGATGTTGGCAATGTCCAATCTTGGTCAATGTTTGCTACTGATGCTAATTTACCGTATGCTGGAAAATGTACAAACTTGTCCAATTGTGATATTGATGTTGTAGTTAATAAATAAGCAGTAAATTGCTACAGTCCAATAACAATGATGCCTTATATGCCTTATATAACATAACTACATTGTACTAACATTGCAACACCCTAATTCAATAGACCGTGTAACTATCTAAAAGAATGCAGTGTAGCAACATTGCTCTAAGCAACATTCCTCTGCATAACTCTAAAAAATGCAATATTGCTATTAACATTGCAACACAACAACATAAACAACATAAACATCTCAAAGTTACATATTGAAAAAAAATTAATTAAACCCTAGGCACAATTTACAAAGTATTTAGTTAAGTAGATAAAAATACGAAATAATAAGCAAAGGATTAAGCAAAGATGAATACCAAGATTTTTATGTAGAGAAAACTCAAATAAGTAAAAAAAATCACTAATCTAAACTCGAATCAAACCAATCACTAATAAAATGTAGCAGTCTACGAGACTAACTTGGCAATTTACAAAACTAACTTACATATACCATGTCGATCCACATAACTCTATTTGAAATAGTCTTGCTCGACCCCACAAATCACATATGTCTATAAAAGGTTTCTGATCTCAGTAACCATTGAGATTGATCTTTAGTCTTGGTGACCCTTAATATGAATACTTTGATGAAGATGATCAAAACCTCCATTGGCAAAAATCAATATTTCTTCAATAAAATCTCTTCAAAGTAATGACCAATGGCTCTTAGGGTTAAGACATACTAACCCTTAAGTACATATTCAAGATAAGTCCAAATACTAGTCAGATCAGATCTCACAAACTCCCAGATTTCACAAAAATTTGGAACTCTGTTCGAACGCAAGTATGCCCAGTTCGAATGCCTAACTTGAAGTTTTTGTATCTTTGAACACTTTCCAAGGTTTCAAACAACCAAATATGCTCCTTTGTATCTTTGAACGACTGTCAAGGCATGTTCCAACGACCAAAAGTATGCATATGTATCTTCAAACGACTATTAGGGTGATGTGGGTTAAAACACCCTTCAAACAACATGACTTATTTGCTTTAAATTTAAAATCTTCAAACTAAAAATCTTAACAACATTTGTGTATATGCTAATTTACATAGATAGCACACCACATTCCAAGCCCAGGAGAGAACATTAGTGGTTGCAAATATTTGGTGGTGATGAAGGAACATTTGTGGTTGCAAATATTTGGTGGTGATGAAGGTGTTGAAGAAGATGAAGTCCTTAGTCTCTTCAACGTTGTTCCCTTTTTAGGCATGCTTGAATGTGAAAGAAAACTTTTATAAAAAAAAATCAATCTAAAGCCCATGTGATAACCTAAAAGAAAACTTATGGCTCAATTAGATAATGATAAGATAGTTAAAGGGCTATTATTCAAATCCCAGCGGTTACTCATAGCACAACTAGAACCATTTAAAATGGGGCAAAAGTTACAAACATCACCCTACATTTTGATTATATTATAAATAAAGCTCTATCTTTTTAATGTTTATAAATAAAGCCCTCTATTTGCTTAACAATACAAAGTCATACCCTCTCATTTGATAGATATATATAATTATAGAACTAAATAGAGCCTTCAAGATTACTTAAGAGATATACTAAAACCTCCAATGCCCCAAAATTTTCAATTAGGATGAAAAAGAAAAGAAGAGAAAGGGAGCTTGAGACTTCCTGGAAGACGCTTGCCTGCACTCCCTTATGGGTTACATCTTCTCTAGTGCATCCGAACTAGTTCACGCTCCAAGATATATATATATATATATATGAAAGCCCACCTCAAAGAGTCTTTGATATGTATATATATTTTTATATATATGAACGCTCACTTTTCAAATGGACAGGGTGGACCAAGAAATTTTGATTTGATTCGGGGCTCATATTATAAGTACTTATAAAACCTTCTGATTTCTTTTTAGAGACTTTCACCTTAACTTTAATAATCTACTTTGTTAACAAAGGTTGCACATAAGTAATAAAGTGTACTTTGGAATACGATAAAGTAGATGGAGATATTATATTTCGATTGAATCAATAAAATTTGTATGCATTATTCTCAAATAAATTGTTGGATAAGATAGCATTTTATCTTTCGGATAAAGTACTAGACTGCTATATCCTAACCTTCCATATTATCTATGAAAACTGCCACTAGCTCAATCACCGAAAAACCCTTGTTCAGCTAAACATTATTAAAACGCCTTTGGTGCAAAAGTGACAATTTCATCTCCAAAGGGACCAAGGATTGATATGTCCTGCCGTGGGTGTTATCATAGCATTTTGATACGTGTGAGAAGGGACTCAGATGCATTACAAATTTGAAGAAATTAATAACCAAAATGCTCTATTTACTTGCGAACTATGGGATAAGTATCATATAAAAGATAACGAGATTATAACAACATACAATCCTAACATAGTGAAACGTGCCTCTTGACTACAAACGCTGTTGCTATTAATACATTGGTCAAAGAATGGAAAAGTTCAACCGCGAGACCTATAAACATGCTGATTCACTTTCTACAGGGCAAATCGACAGCTTTACACAGTGCTCCAACTTCTTGGATTCTCTTCATGATGCATGGAGATCCAAGCTTCAGTAGAAGAGATCTTACTGAACTGGTTGGACCAAACTATCCATGAGCTGCACTCCCTCTTGGCTCATCTGTTGTACTTCAGAAGGTGATAAAATTCTAATGCATTTAACGCAATTGATGAACTCCCTACAAGCACAAAGATAATTCATCTGTGAGTGAAACTTCAGGATGCTGGTAATTCAGGGCAAAGTTGGGTAGATGAAATGAAGAACAAATGAACGAGAAGCACCATCATGTAAAAGGAGATGTTTGATGCGTACACCTAGGTCTCTAGATTTTGCCTACAGATTTTGCCTATAAGATAATCTACAGGTTTGATTAATAAAGAATTGCAATTGAATGCTAAAAGTTGTTCTATAAACCCTTGTTTGCATTGAGTTTAGGGTTCCCTCTGAACTAGTTCAGGGATTCCTAAACTTGTTCAATAACTAAATACTTTTTATTCTTTTCATATCTAATTAAGTTAACTTTTCAAAAAATCAAAATTAAGAAAAAAGATCAACTAATCAAGTTTGGAGCTTAGTCTCAAACAAAACAAAGCCTAACGAGTACCACCATAGAAGTTGACATTCAATAACTCATTTGGGTTCTCATAGAAAAAAAAATATTTAATCCTCTTTTCAGTGCATTAAGTGATAAGATTTGTGATCCAGTTCACTCAACAAAATAATTAGCCAAAGCTGCATGATACCATGCGCACTCCATAGCCTTTGTAGGTAAGGAAATTAGACTTCTTGCTGGAATGGCAGGATTCAGATTGAACTAGGGGTGGCAAAACTTGACCCGACCCGATAACCCGACACGATAATCCGACTGTTAATCGGGTTTGGGTTTAGATTAATCGGGTTCGGGTTATAAACGGGTCAACTCGCCTAACCCGATTATTAATTGGGTCGTGTTCGGGTTTATGCCTCTGACCCGCTTGACCCGTTTAACCCGTTTAAGTAAACGGGTCGGGTGGGTCGGGTGACCCGTTTAACCTGTTTAATTTTAATATTATATGAATTATTAGGATTGTATTTGTGTAATACACCATTTATATATAATAAATCAGTAAATATTAAATTTTATATATAATTGTATTAAATGGGTTAGACGGGTCGTGTTAACGTGTCGAGTTAACACGACCTGTTTAAGTATACAGGTTAGACGGATCGTGTTAGCGTGTCGTGTTAACTTGACCCGTTTATTAAACGGGTTAGGCGGGTCGTGTCGTGTTACCCGTTTATCAATCGGGTCGTGTTCGTGTTTACTAAATGCAACCCGTTTATTAATCGGGTCGTGTTCGTTTCAAGGTAATGTTGACCCGACCCGAATCTGACCCGACCCGAACCCGCTTAACCCGACCCGATTGCCACCCCTAGATTGAACCAATCAAAACAATTATTATGTCATACTAAATCATAATACACTTTGCTTCATGAAAATATGTTTTATGATTTACTTAATAATAGGTTCAAATATGAGCTGTTGTGATTGAATAAAGGGTAAACTGTGTCACACCATCTTTTTTCTTCTCGCTCTTCCTGTCTCTATTTCTAACAATTTGCTTATTTGTTTTTCTTTTTTCGGTGCCAAATATACCTTTACGCTGATTAGTGTTATGAACTTTAAAGAAGTAAACTAAGGGGTCCCTTTCTCAACTTATCGCTTTGTGAGTTTCTAGCGCACAACCTAGTGGTATACATCTAGGCAACACAGATTATCGCGGGAAGAAAAACTAAAAGAATATCAGAAATTTATACAGAGAAACTGTAAGATGATTAAAATATTCAAAATCCAGGTCTACTTTCTAGCAGCAAGTAATCATGCAAATGATTTGAGGATGCAAAGAAGCAAGGATGCACCACATGACTAAACTCGATATGATGCTAATGTAGGCATGTCTATGCAAGACAAAGGGAAGAAAAGGTGGGACTTACTCCCATGGATCATCTCCAACAAGAAGAACGTCATTTTCATAATCCACATAAACAAGTTTCCATTCTGAACTGCTAGGATCATCCAGCTTCCCCTCTAGTCCAAACATGCAAGCAATCCCAGATTTCAGCTCCTGATAGTCTCTGTAGCGTGTAACATCTACAGATCTTCCAACAGATCCTAGCTTTTGAACCTATTTACCATAGACAAAGTCAGGTACAGTAAAAGTTTCAGAACTGATCTACTGTTGGTAGTTCAGAACAAAGTTGCATTAATATGAAAATAGGAGCACACCTTGGTGTATGTCCGCAAAGGATGTTGGCACACTTGTTTCCTAGGACCTCTGCTTAAACTATATTCAGTCGCATCCATACTGCCGGATGATGTACCCCTAGAGCCGTCAGGAATCTCTTGCAGAGAGAAGACTTGAGAGTCTGCAAAGCTTGTTGAGGTAACCTGAGACTGCAAGTCCTGTGAAAAGAAGCTGCCAATAGTACTTTGTGAAGGAACATGAAACTTGGAAATTCCTGCAGTATCAAAGCCCTCCATAATTGTAGGAGGAACGAATGGACCAACTAATGTGCTTCCATTGTTACCCTCAAAGTGAAGATCACTGAAATTCTCGCTATTGTTGTCGCTTTCCTCAGATAAGACCTTTCTTTCACATGATATAGGAAAGCTTTGCAAGACAGCCTCTTCTTGCTGAACTTCTAAATTTGGCACCTCAGATGATAGGAAGCTTAGTGGATTTAGATCTGGGCTACCAAAGAATTCCTGAGCAGAATTGGGGAGACAGTGTGGAGCTTGTGAAATTGAATGAGAGGAAGACTGAAAATTCTCTATAGGATAAGTTTGCGGATGTACAATGGAAGATAAATCTGCAGAGGAACTGCTAGCATTCTCTGATGCGGAGAGAAATAGGGCATCTGGCCTACCATCAGTTACAAACTGGGGTATGCTATTAGAAGATTGATAATATGAAGGCTGGAGCATCCAGTCAAAATTATCCAGGAACTGAGAAAAGCACCCCTGATTTGGCAGAGAGTTGATAGAGCTACAAATATCTGGTGAGTGAGTTGACTCTAGCTTTGGTGATAGCATACCAATCGGCTCAAAGTGCTGCTCAATAAGCTGGGGATCATTATTCCCCTTATGTTGCATCTCTCGGGTTTCAATAATTTGAGTAAGGTTCACATGGTTAAGTGAGACAGACGAATATTCACCATCTTTATGTCCTAAATCTTCTGTCGGAGACTGATCAGATGGTACTGTCTTTATATTATGATACTGTTCATCCTGATTTTCCAAGGAAATAGGAGCTAATTCTAACTTCTCAGAAGCTCTTTTATTTGATAATGCACTTTTGCTTCCTGAAAGGGTGGCTCTGTGCTCATCAATTTCATATAGACAAGTTTGATTTGGATGAGATACTTCACTATATGGCTCCAGTTTTTTTGCATGCATCCCTGATGAACAAACTAAATCAACACCCTGGGTCGCTAGGCAACGCTGTGGATCCCAATTTTCTAATTGAGCATCTTGTTGAGGTAGCATCTGCTGCTGCACCAGATCTTGTTGATGTTTCTGCTGCATCACTGCTTTCATAAGCACACCTGCCTGTTCTACTGGGTGTATAGTTGTACCAAATGATGGCAGAGTAGGGTAAGACCTAGGGATATAAGTACTCTTAATGTTTTGGAAAATATTAGCATATACTGATTGAGGATAGCCAAGCTGACCACAGGAGTTAGAATTACGAGGCTGATTTAGAAACCTCATAACTAGTTCTGACCCAACACCAGGGCTAAAGCGATGAAATTCACTGTTCCCATTTTCTTGAATGTTTGATGATTTAATATTTGCAAATCCAATTTCGACACCTGGCACTGCACCATGAATTTAGTCAAATTGTGGTCTCACAAACCAATGCTATTAAGAAGATTTTACTTGATGTTTGTTATGGCCATACAAGAGTAAGGCAGTTAATTGCTTTAAAGCTTAAACATGTGAAGTTGTGTACTTAATAGGGAAATCACAAACAGATGAAGCAATGAACTTACTACAGTAAAATAACAAAAAAATATAGAGTAAGACCTAATACAATAAATATGTTATAATAATTAATATAGGTCATCTATCCCAAGACGGCAATACCTATGCTACCAAGCAGGTGAATATTCCTATCCTCCCAGATATCGAATGTAATTTGTTTCAACACATAATGAATGATAAACTTAAATAATATCAAATAAGGATTTATGTGTCATTGGCAGGGGTTGGGCGGTGGCCTTCCATCACGAGACGTGCCGAGCGATGGGGATTAGTGCCGCTTGGCACTCTTGTAATGTTGTGAGGAGGGAGGAGAGACGCATAGGAGGCAACTAAGGACAGAAGAAAGGTTGCAGAAGGGAGGAGAGGAAAAGGAAGAGGTTTTGGTTAGAGAGGAAGAGAAGAGAAAAATAAATGTAGCAGCTAGGGTTGGCCATCACATAGAGATCAGAGGAAGAAGATGATAAGTAGAGTAGGTCAGTTACATCTGCCAACCTGATCCAGATGCAAAAACCTTATAAATTTAAGGATAATCCCAATGAGGTTGGTTGTTCAAGTGCATTAATTAGTTGTACTGGCTAGTGCAGATTGAGCAACACAACCATCAATTTTCATCATTCTCTAGATCATCTCTGACTTGGTCTGACCTTAGATTCGTGGTTCAATGATAGAATCTGGTAATCACAGTTTACAAGATATAGTTACAGAAATTCTTATAAACAAAGGCTACGACCTATTGAACACCAATACATCTAATCAGCAAACTCATGTTTATCATTTCTTCTAAGGTTATATTGCATAGTCAAAGTAACATTGCCTACCAAACTAAGTTGCATTGCATGGCCACATAAACTAAAACCTGTGTATCTATTAGTAGCAACGTCTGATAACAGTTAACAGTTTCATACCTCCATTACAGTATTGTCATTTAAGAAGGCATCCGATGTATCCATTTGTATAATTCAGCTGAATGATGCTTGGAATTAATCAATGAAGTCGATAGTGTTTAAATTTGGAATCAACTAGTTTAATCAGAATACAAGAATACATGAGCCACAGAGTCTAATAAGAATTCCATGAAAGATTAGGACTGTAGTATAGATCAACTAGTAATAATTTGGTTTCAAAATGATTATTGCTAGTGGATCCAAACGCTAGTTGTCCTTATGTAATCTTAGGCATATAAGATAAGATATATAGAGCTTTTGTGTGGCTATTCAAACTTCCTTCAATTCAAACTAGTACATGAAGATTTCAAACCCCAAACATGAGAATCTCCAATTAACACATCAGCATTTGGCAAGACTGAGAATCTACAATTAACACATCAGCAGTTGATAAGATAATCTACAATTACAATTTGTCTTGTATTTTGGTAGTTCAACATATTATATAGTTAACTAAGTAAATATTAACAGAAAATGATGCATGTCTAATGAAACATCAAACTAACCGACAGATAAAATAGTTGAAGGGAAAAGTACCCTCATATCCTGGGAGACATTGCCGCTTTGAGCTCAAAGATTGAGTAGGAAAAACAAAAATACTTTCTGGAGTTTCAATCTCCCACAGGCTCACCCTTTCTGGTCTTTCTCCATAACCAGGTTCATCCCATTCTACCTAATTATGAGATCGAGTACATAAATTGAGTAGCACAATTACCTTTCCAGTTATTAATGGAGGATGAGGTTATTATTCTACACTTACTTGTAAATTACGCCACTTTGAATTTGGCCATCTTAAGGGATCATAGTCACTAATCCCCACAATTGTGCCCATGTATCTGTAAAACACACTAAACAAAGTTATACAATACTCCAAAAGAAATGCCAGCCAATGAACTTTAATAGAAAAATCATGATCATTTGCGTCACCCAAGCTTATTCCTAACAATATAAATCAGCCATAACACAATTCAAAGAAAAGAAGAATCAAAAGGATAGAGAATATTCTACTATTACCTGTCAACCTAACATGTACCCTCAAGAAATTGGTGCAGTGGCCATAGTTAAATTTATTTTATTTTTTTCCTCCTCCAGTGATCCAAGAGGATCATCAAAGAAATTAAACTCTCTTTCTCTCTCTCTCTCTCTCTGGCTAGGGCACCTGATGGGGGTGTGAGCTCGGGCGACAGCGAAAGTAAGTAGTCCCTTACCTTTTTCTTTCTCTCTCTTATAGCACGGCCAGTAGTTGACACAGTCCGTGCTTATGACAAGGTCATCGTTGATTTGATAACCTTCAGTTGGCTATAGCTGGTGTGATAAGGATTAGATCAGTTTAAGTCCATCTTGGGCCCTTGATAGTGCACAAGTGACCCCACAGTACCCAAAAAAAATCCAGTTTATCTAAATCAGATAATAAAGAGGCTAACTTTGATCCACAACTCGTTAACCAACCTAACTCAACTCGAATTGAAAAATTCAAGGCAAAGCCTAACCTGTGGTGATGCTATAATCTAGAAGATAGTATATATGATTATTGTCGTTCCAGTGCTTATAGTGTTGTTAGTTGCATATTAAGATTTTTGTATTTAATGTGTAAAATTTGAATTTAATGTGTTTCGGTTATTTCTAGTCATTTGTATGTTTCAAATCCAGCATAACCGCTGGGTTAGTAAGGTATATGTGGGTGTGAAGTGGGAAAAAAAACTAGATTATCTCTTGATTAATGAACCCCCAGATGAGTGGCTAATTGTTTAAAATTTCAATCTTTCAATCTACATGGATATAAGCACGGCTATACAGATAATGGTAAGCACTAAGCACATGTTGAACAAGAGACGCATTTTGGAAACAGCAAGAAGTCTGCTTTTAAACTATAGTATGGAACCTTAAACAATACAGGCAAAAAGGATCATATATAGCAAGGAAATTGTTGTGCAAATCAAACTATGAAGAAATATATAAAAGCAGCATCAGAGAGAGAATATTTTTGTTCCCCAGTGGAGAAACTTGCAGTCTGTTGATAATAAAATTCAATGTATCAGAAATCTAATCTAGCAATATCATAAAGTTAATTTACAAGAAATTGAGACAAAAGTTGTGACAAGTTTAAACAAAGATAAATAACTATTATCAATAAATAAATTATTGTGCAGCTGGTAGTAGTAGAAGAAGAACCTGCGCTTGTTTGACTCCTCTGTCTCAAACATCATCCCAAACCTCATCCCGATTGATACTTGTGTATATGCAGCTTTATGGTACTTTCCTAAAGGTATTACAAACTCTGAAGGGCATGCCCTACGCAGATAAGGGATGGAATATAAAGCATCAATGAGGCTTAACTAACGATGAGGACGAACCTTAAAGAAAATAAGAAATTAATATACCTTGGATTATAGTAAATAGTAAATGGGCTCCGGCTAGCTGCAGCATGAGCTGCTGCAGCACGGACACCAATGTGCATGCTATCAGTTGATAGAACAGATGATGGCAATGAAGTCTGCTGACGATTTGCCCTTCTCACCCCCAAGAGTAGCTGAGAGTTCTCATCCCTGTATAGACAAATTTTATTAGACAATAGTGGTCATCAATGTTGTAAAAGTGCCGCAAAACACCATAATATCTGCAAATAGAGTTCTTGGCTTCTGCTTGAAAGTTGGTGAAGTTAGCAAGTACTTAGAGGAAAGGTTTCATTGAGATCAATGAACAAAACAACCTGGCATTTTCTTTATTTAAACTGAACTGCAAATGTTATTACACCTCAAATCTAAGTACCATCGACCATGACAACTAAAGAAATTCATTCACAGACACGTTTGTAAGTAGTTAGTGAGACGACTTCCACAATAGCTTCTGCAGTGCATTCTCTCCTAATATGTTACTGGCAATATATTACATTTACTAAGTATTCACTGTTGTTAATGATTAACTATATTGTCTGGAACAATAAGTCACCATATCATAAACTTTTCATGCATCTTCCATGTTTTATCCCAAGTTTCAGTAAATAAAGTAGTACTTAGAAGATGTTTGAATGATACTTGCTATAGGGTGTCCAAGTGCATGACGCTCCCGCCATTTGAGCTCGTCATTCGAACTGTCTGTCATTCACACTATAATACCATATATCCTAGTCATGTCTAATCACATACTAGAACTATACAAGAACATAATTTCAGTAAAAATGCTATAAAAGACAAAATATATCAGAAGAGTGCTTTCCATTAAACAAAAATGCAATGTTCAGAAAGTAAATCACACATTATTAGTTAAATGCTAAAGAAAAAATACTTCACAAATTGGTTGGACTGTACCAGTAACTTCAAGTATACAGAGAAGCTCTCTATGCTGTCAGATCTAAATGAACCCTATTACTCCTAATTTGATATTACATCACAGATATAGGTGCACCTGATAAACAAGACAGAATCCCCAGCTTTAAGCCGTTTTGCACCAACAAAAAGGCTCCATCCAGTTGTCAAAAGGTGTCGCTTTGGCTGTCCTGCAAAGAACAGAAAAATAGTCTTTCTTACAACAAGTCGTTCAATAGGCAAGTACAGCTAAAAGTGTGGCAGAAAGCACAAACTCTCTAGCAAGCAAATAGGTATATGCAAAAATAACTAGAAAATTTTACAAGATAGACATAAGTTAGAAAAAAGTAAACAGTTTGGCTCTTAGAATGGTGAAGTGCATATGATGCATCCTCCTACCTCGATAAATGTGACGGAATGTCCACAAGTTTTCATGCATATCTCGCACAATGAGCTCCTGACTTGGAGGTTGCATTGAATAATCCTAGAATTAAAATAAAACATTTGTTAAACAGTATGCACCCAATGAGCTGATAAGGGTATTAACTTCTACTGACATAACCCCTTACCAATTGAGGAAACAACTTTTCTGCAGCCCTCCGTGGCACTGAGAAGCCACCATGTGTACTTGTATCACTTGCAGTTAGATTCTTGCAGAAGAACTCAGTTGGATGCTTACTTTTGGTATGGCCGAGATCTGGAATAGGAAAGACATCACCTTCCTGAAAATGGAAAAGGATAGGAAAAAGCTGTAAGCAGAAGTAACAGTCCGGGATGCCTGTTATTAAAAAAGAACACTCAAGGTAATACTAATTAAAACCAATTATTCATACATCAGAAAATGAAAGTTGATCAATTGACGAGGTAGTTTTTTGAGTTCATTCGTTTAGTCATTAGATCATTTTAAAATTCAGCTTCAGGATCAATCAAAATGGGTTAAACCTGTTCAAATAATTGGAAACTGGGAGTTGCTGCTAAGTATCCAAATAAAAAATTTCAGCATATATCAAATCAACAAAGAACTAAAGGCATTTAAAATATTAAAAAAATTACGTTGTAGAGTTATCAAATATTAAAGAGATATTAGTAGCTATTTTGAGTATCAGGTCCAACTTTTTCTCACAAATGAATGCGACATTTATCTTCCAACGGGAGATACATTTTCAACTTAATAATTAGAAATGCAATGATTAAGTTCAGCCATGAATAATGCGATACTAATTTGCAGCCAAAATATGAATTTGGAAGTTCCAAATATTTTGATAAGGAAGATGACCATTGACGGAGATCTAAATTTTTGTGTCGGTATCAATTATGTAGAACATAGTCAACATACACCGAGTTATACCACTTACTTTGGAAACTACATGGAATTCATATGGCAGCCAAAGCATACAATTTTGTTAAGGCATGATATACATCCAAAGGTCGGGTTCAACTTCAAACCTCGTCAACCCACTTTTATTTGGTAGATTTGCTATTTGGTGTGGCGTGAATAGACCTGATCAAACGGCCCAAGTTACTCGTGCCCGGCCCGGCCCGAGCCCGAACTACTAACGGGCGACACAAACCAGCCCTTTGCCCGCCCGGCCCGGCTCAGAAGCCCGCCCATTCGGCTTGCCCGTTCACCATCTTCGTTCATCTTTTTTTTTTTCTTTTTGCTCCTCCTTTAACTAGCAGGCCCCATATGGAGGGTGGTTCTATTGGGGGAGGACAGAGAAGGGCTACCGTTTAGGGAGAAGGGAGGTGATGGAGGACAGTTCTATTAGGAGAGGACGGAGGGTTTAGCCATTTAGGAAGGAGGGAGGTGAAGGGGATCATAGTGGTGTTTGCATGGCTGTGGAACAAGGAGAGGCATCTAAGACCGTACATAGATCACCACTGGTCCCTCAGATGGCAATGTCTCATCTGACATGCCGATTTCCTTAATCTGTGAAGGGGCACGCCACCGGGCCAGGAGGGTTGACCTAGAGCACCAATGACCCATCCACGTGGCCGCGATAGGGCCCGTTGCTTGCAAGGGCTAAGATTTCTTGGAGCTTCAATAGAGGGCAAAGGGATTCGATTAGGAATTGAGTGTTTAGGCCAAGTTTTTAGCACCCCTTGGAAAGCTTGACGTGGTACCAAGTGAAGGACTTTCCATTTCCTTCGGTTAAATCCCAATCCCTGGAGAAGAATTTTCTGACGCCATCGAAGGAGTAGGCCAAAAGCTTGGCAATGCCATTGGGAAGGTGGATTCTTAGAAGGGAGAGCTCTTCAAGCGAGAGTCGTCAGGGACGACGTCCTCAAGATCTGTTTCATCGGATACCATGTCGTCACTAGGGAAGTTCATGGGAGAGGAAGAAGTCAGGATAAATATAGTAAGAATAAAGGGAGAGAATAAGATATTAAGAGGGCAGAAGAATAGAGAGGACTATTCTATATATCCGGGTTAAGTATGGCCCATACTGAGGCGGAGCCCGACCAGGCTAGCCCGATCTCTCACAGACCGACGGGCGGCAACAAGCTAGACTATTCTAGCCCAACCCACTTGCGGGCAGGCTGGCAAACACAATGGCCAAGCTAATTGGCCCGACCAACCCGGCCTGCCTGATGATCACATCTAAATGTGAAGAGGAGAGGATATGCATCTTATCATCTGTCATCTATCTACTTGGATGTAGAGGACCACATATGAGAAAGGCACGATCTATATTGTTGGTCTGCTACTAACAACTTGAGCTTCTGGATTAGTCGATAATCAAACAAAGTTCATCAAGCTACAAATATACTCTCTAAATTGTGGATTTCCATCAGGACCGTAAAGAAGAGAAAGGGACCTCCCAATGCCTACTCTAGATAAATGCCTAGAATTTAAGATAGCCTAAAAAGCTACAAAAGGAAATGCGAAAAAAAATAAATATGTTAAAGAGCAAGATTCAAAATATTGAGATCAGAATTAGAATTGGCCACCCAAAAAAACGATACATATCGACCATATCGGTCATTTCAACTGTTAGTATCAAATTTCGGTATCGAACTATTTTTTTAATTGCAAAAATTCTAATAATTATTTTAAAATACAGAAAAAATCCCAAAATTTAGAAATTAATAATAGATAAATATAGACTACTTCAATGTAATATCTAGAAATAAAGAAAAAAATAACTCTCCATCTTTCCCACTTACTCTCTCTCCCACTCTCTTCCCCAACTCCTCCCCATCTAACATGTCTCCCTCCTCTCTTTTTCTCTCTTTCTCTCTCCCCCTCCCCCTTCTCTCTCTCTCTCATTGGCGCTCTAGTGCATGCGCACACAAGTGCTCGCTCTCTCACACGCACTCACTAGCACTCACTCTCTAGCTCACTCTTTGTTGCTACAGTAGAGAAGGAGAGCAAAAGGGAGAGAGGGAGAGACATTGAGAGAAAGAGAGGTCAATGGAGAGGAGAAAAGGAAAAAAACACAAAAAATAGTCGAAAAGAAAAAACGAATAGATACCTCAGGATGTTGGAGAGCAATGTCACCAAATCAACTGGAAAGGACCTCGCCAGCGTCGGAGGACTTCGTCTGGTAGAGCATGGGAGAGAGAGAAAGTAGGTGGTACTTTGGTAAAGGGACGACACGTGGAGGGTTTGCTTTTGATTGATCCAAACCCATTTCGAGTGGTTTCGACCAAACCGACCGAAATGGATCGGTCAATACTAGGGTGGGATTGGGATCAGCCATTTGGATGACCAAAACTAGAAACCATGATTAAAAGTTCTAAACTAATAATTAAATGCACAAAATAAGATATGGCGTTCTAGACTTGACCACATTAACCATCAATATTCATCATGCCGTATCTAATTCTAATTCAAAATATAATAATTCTCCCCATTCTTAAACTTATGCACAAAATTAATTGGCCTGCCTTATTCTCAGGCAATTCACACAGTCATAATCTGAAAAAGATGATACTAACAGATAATCTCACTTATAGTCAATTGCTGAGTGAACATTCTCTAGGAATTTGGCATTCAATTTGAAACTCTTCCGACTTCTGAGCATACTGAGCATATAATCAATTCTTAATTGTCTCAAGTATCAATTTAAACCCACAACTACAATCATTTGAGAGAATATCTTTACACAACTTCCAACTGGATACAGTATTTCAGTTCACTTATCTTTTATAGTGTCCAATCAAAAACTTTTCCATTTTCTTTTTTCTTTTTCTTTTTTCTTTTCTTTCTCTCTCACATTCCCTCTACACCCCCCTCCAAACCTCCCTTGGTGCTATATGGGGCATAAACCATAAAGAGTTACATAGAAAAAATGGATTATTAATATCCCACTACATGTAGCATAATTAGGGGAATTTCTAATTTATGTATTCCTAGAGTAAAGGATCCATTCCAAAGCACTCAATGACATACTATTTAAAAACCTGACAGGATAGTCTATTGAACAGAGAGCAGGATGGACCTCCAAAATTCTTGGCTAAAAAGCCAGTTACAGAAAACAGAAATTCATGCGTACAAGAAAATTATGCCTAGTTTTCTGAAACTTAATTACCTGGAAACAAAGGATATTGCTTAATAAACATGAATGACATGAGAGAATATTATAGATCTTAGCTGTGTATGATGCGCCACAAAAGTGTTATACAGTAATGACAGCATGCAGAAAATAAAGGTCCAATTTTTAATATCATTTGCTTACAGAGTTCACAGGCTGAAGGGTCATCTGTGCATAAATCTCATCTGTATCCTTGTCAGCCTGGGTAGTAATAAAGCAAAGAACAAGTATTAGAAATACTCTACAAAGAACACTTAAATCTACAAATATTACTACCAAAAGTTCACTTACATGCAATGTGACATTGTGGACCTGGCACATCATCTGAGATGGGAGATTCGGATAGTTAGGAATGTGAGAATTTGCTGTTTTTCTAGTTGTAGCTGTCACCTGTTGAAAAAGAAGAGATACTATTATCAATCAAAGGAACGCATCAAGAAGATACAGGCATTAGATTAGAAAAATTAGGACTTTGCTTTTGTTAATCTAGATACTAAAAAAACTGAAGAAGTGACTGAATAATATGTTAAGGTTATTCCCTTCCTCTCATATAGTCGCTTACATTTAATAAACATATCAGGGCTTAGCCCACTTTTTCTTCAAAATTTGATAAGTGTATTATATGGATCTCTACATCCATGGGTAAACACATGGTCATATGTTACAAGATCCTCCAACACTAACAACATTAGTGAGAGAGAAACAGCATTGAGCATTGAAATACAACTACAAAGTACTGCCTGAATGTAGTTGATTTTTATACATGATTAACACCATGCTGAAGAAACAAACAGAAATCAGTTTCCTGAATGCTTCATCACACTCAGTGAACAACCTACATACAAGACAACTAGTGCAAACGATCACACATAAGTAGAAAGTGTTGCAAATAGTTAGCAAGTAATGAGAAAAAAGTTTATGCAGTGAATTCAACCGCATATCTAAGAATGATTCAACATAAGCATATATTAGCCAAGATGCTACAGACTTAAGCTTGATCCATGTTATTTTGTAAGAAAAGTGCTGCTATCCATGTTATTTGTTAGCTAAGATGCCCCGACACACTAGAGAGAGTTCCCAAAATGTAAATCGAAATAAGGTTAAGATAATTCGAACCTGTTCACTGTGCCCCTGTGGGAAATAGTATACAAGGCTGCCGGGCTGCGGCAGGGATACAAGAGGCCCGGCACAGGCATGCCAAAGCTCAGAATTTATTACCTTCTTTGAGCCTAAACAAACAGTTGCAGAGAGATCTAAGTATCCTAAATTAAAGTTGACAAATAAGGAAGGACAGTAAATTATAGGAGCCTATTCGACAGGAAAGACTATAACTTGTCTTACCCTGTTGTTCTGCCAAGAACTTCATTT